>NC_091353.1:1585615-1880615 GCF_038502225.1 Cherax quadricarinatus | reverse complement strand
CTAACAGTGAAGATATCTAGCTGGGTCTCGTGTGTTCGTGACGTAATTCTAACAGTGAAGTTATCTAGCTGGGTCTCGTGTGTTTGTGACGTAATTCTAACAGTGAAGTTATCTAGCTGGGTCTCGTGTGTTTGTGACGTAATTCTAACAGTAAAGTTATCTAGCTGGGTCTCGTGTGTTTGTGACGTAATTCTAACAGTGAAGTTATCTAGCTGGGTCTCGTATGTTTGTGACGTAATTGTAACAGTGAAGTTATCTAGCTGGGTCTCGTGTGTTTGTGACGTAATTCTAATAGTGAAGTTATCTAGCTGGGTCTCGTGTGTTTGTGACGTAATTCTAACAGTGAAGATATCTAGCTGGGTCTCGTGTGTTCGTGACGTAATTCTAACAGTGAAGTTATCTAGCTGGGTCTCGTGTGTTTGTGACGTAATTCTAACAGTGTAGTTATCTAGCTGGGTCTCGTGTGTTTGTGACGTAATTCTAACAGTGAAGTTATCTAGCTGGGTCTCGTGTGTTCGTGACGTAATTCTAACAGTGAAGTTATCTAGCTGGGTCTCGTGTGTTTCTGACGTAATTGTAACAGTGAAGTTATCTAGCTGGGTCTCGTGTGTTTGTGACGTAATTCTAATAGTGAAGTTATCTAGCTGGGTCTCGTGTGTTTGTGACGTAATTCTAACAGTGAAGTTATCTAGCTGGGTCTCGTGTGTTTGTGACGTAATTCTAACAGTGAAGTTATCTAGCTGGGTCTCGTGTGTTTGTGACGTAATTCTAACAGTGAAGTTATCTAGCTGGGTCTCGTGTGTTCGTGACGTAATTCTAACAGTGAAGTTATCTAGCTGGGTCTCGTGTGTTTGTGACGTAATTCTAACAGTGAAGTTATCTAGCTGGGTCTCGTGTGTTTGTGACCTAATTCTAACAGTGAAGTTATCTAGCTGGGTCTCGTGTGTTCGTGACGTAATTCTGACAGTGAAGTTATCTAGCTGGGTCTCGTGTGTTTGTGACGTAATTCTAACAGTGAAGTTATCTAGCTGGGTCTCGTGTTTTCGTGACGTAATTCTAACAGTGAAGTTATCTAGCTGGGTCTCGTGTGTTTGTGACGTAATTCTAACAGTGAAGTTATCTAGCTGGGTCTCGTGTGTTCGTGACGTAATTCTAACAGTGAAGATATCTAGCTGGGTCTCGTGTGTTTGTGACGTAATTCTAACAGTGAAGTTATCTAGCTGGGTCTCGTGTGTTCGTGAGGTAATTCTAATAGTGAAGTTATCTAGCTGGGTCTCGTGTGTTCGTGAGGTAATTCTAACAGTGAAGTTATCTAGCTGGGTCTCGTGTGTTCGTGACGTAATTCTAACAGTGAAGTTATCTAGCTGGGTCTCGTGTGTTAGTGACGTAATTCTAATAGTGAATTTATCTAGCTGGGTCTCGTGTGTTCGTGACGTAATTCTAACAGTGAAGTTATCTAGCTGGGTCTCGTGTGTTAGTGACGTAATTCTAATAGTGAAGTTATCTAGCTGGGTCTCGTGTGTTCGTGACGTAATTCTAACAGTGAAGTTATCTAGCTGGGTCTCGTGTGTTTGTGACGTAATTCTAACAGTGAAGTTATCTAGCTGGGTCTCGTGTGTTCGTGACGTAATTCTAACAGTGAAGTTATCTAGCTGGGTCTCGTGTGTTAGTGACGTAATTCTAACAGGGAAGTTATCTAGCTGGGTTTCGTGTGTTCGTGACGTAATTCTAACAGTGAAGTTATCTAGCTGGGTCTCGTGTGTTAGTGACGTAATTCTAATAGTGAAGTTATCTAGCTGGGTCTCGTGTGTTCGTGACGTAATTCTAACAGTGAAGTTATCTAGCTGGGTCTCGTGTGTTTGTGACGTAATTCTAACAGTGAAGTTATCTAGCTGGGTCTCGTGTGTTTGTGACGTAATTCTAACAGTGAAGTTATCTAGCTGGGTCTCGTGTGTTAGTGACGTAATTCTAACAGTGAAGTTATCTAGCTGGGTCTCGTGTGTTTGTGACGTAATTCTAACAGTGAAGTTATCTAGCTGGGTCTCGTGTGTTCGTGACGTAATTCTAACAGTGAAGTTATCTAGCTGGGTCTCGTGTGTTTGTGACGTAATTCTAATAGTGAAGTTATCTAGCTGGGTCTCGTGTGTTCGTGACGTAATTCTAACAGTGAAGTTATCTAGCTGGGTCTCGTGTGTTTGTGACGTAATTCTAACAGTGAAGTTATCTAGCTGGGTCTCGTGTGTTCGTGACGTAATTCTAACAGTGAAGTTACACTAAATGAATAAAGAGTGAGCAATAGTGAAGTTAACTATAATTAAATATAATGAAAACCAGAAGAGAAAGGTAAAAGATATTGAAGTGAAGAAAGAGAATGGCAATTAAGAGGAGCATCGCACTAGACCATCTCTTACATGTTAGGCAGCGTATGTGTCTGCGCACCACCTAGCGTACCTGACGAACACTAATGTTAAGTTCTCTGAAGAATTGTGCCAGTTCGTGAGTTTATCGGAGTTGTATGATAGTGTTCGAGGCTCCTGCTATAATCTATAATAACGTGAGCAGACGGACATTTAGAAGCTTGCCATTTTCTGTAATTAGGCATGATGAGCAATAATTTAAGACTTGATGAGGTCTCATTCATGAGAGGATATTCAAGGTCTATATTGTTAAAAAAGAGGAATATGAAATGAAAGAAACATAGAGGTGAGTGAGGAAATATTGATTCAGAATAAGGCAAAGATGAAAAATAAGGCTGAATAGGCAAACCGGTAACTTAGGCTTAAAAAGCAGGGTGTTTTCTGCCGAATGAGCAGAGTGAAAATTTGCTTTTGCTAATCCGCTAATTCGGCATTGACCAAACTCGCCAGTTCGGCTTAATCGGTACACACACACACACACATATGTGTGTATACATACATATGTATATATATATATATATATATATATATATATATATATATATATATATATATATATATATATATATATATATATATGTCGTGCCGAATATGTAAAACTGGTCAATTAGCAAGAACTCATTTAAAATTAAGTCCTTTCTAAAATTTTCTCTTATACGTTTAAAGATATATTTTTTTCATTAATGATAATGTAAAAATTTTTAATTTTGCAACAAAAGAATCTTAGAAAACTTACCTAACCTTATTATAACAAGCGCAATTTATTTTAACCTAACCCAACTAAATATATTTTAGATTTTTTTACAATAATTTAATACTAAACAAACGCAGTGAAATATATTTTTGGCGTTAGGTTCAGAATGATTTTGGCGAAATTATTGCATACACAAATTTTCGCTTGTACTATATGGCAAGATGAGCGTTGCTATTTAAGCCAAGATCGCAAGTTCTGCCTATTCGGCACGACATATATATATATATATATATATATGTCGTGCCGAATATGTAAAACTGGTCAATTAGCAAGAACTCATTTAAAATTAAGTCCTTTCTAAAATTTTCTCTTATACGTTTAAAGATATATATTTTTTCATTAATGTTAATGTAAAAATTTATAATTTTGCATTAAAAGAATCTTAGAAAACTTACCTAACCTTATTATAACAAGAACAACTTATCTTAGCCTAACCCAACTAAATATATTTTAGATTTGTTTACAATAATTTAATACTAAACAAACACAGTGAAACATATTTTTTTCGTTAGGTTCAGAATGATTTTGGCGAAATTATTGCATACACAAATTTTCACTTGTCCTATATGGCAAGATGAGCGTTGCTATTTAAGCCAAGATCGCAAGTTCTGCCTATTCGGCACGACATATATATATATATATATATATATATATATATATATATATATATATATATATATATATATATATATATATATATATATATATATGCAGTAAGATCACAGTAAACAGGCGATATCAGAATATGCACAACAACCACTGTGAAAGAATAGTGAAACCCCAAGTGCTTTCGTGGCTTCTCACATTATCAAGGAACTATAAGAACAATACATCAAAGGAAGGAATATAAAGGGTCTAGACCACACCTCACCATCACATCCCACAAGAAAAGTAACACCTGATGCGCGACAACACCCGACTCATGATAAAGAAGGAACACTGCAGGAGACCCACTGGCCCAACTAGACAGGTCCTTCACGACATCCCACTAACAAAATATTCTACCCAAGAAATAAGATTTATTATTTGTCCAATATATTATTAAATTCTTCCCAAATTTTATTAATTATAAATGAATCTCATTTATATAAACCAAAGGAAATATTCAAATTATTTTCAAAACTGCTTTTTATGAAACAAGATTCAATTATATTCCTGTCGACCATGGACTTTCTTGATACAACTTTCTCAACTTTTTGAAAATCAATTGGATGGCTAAAATATCTCACATGAATAAATAGAGCATTGGAATCTTGTCCAGTTCTAATGTTATATTTATGTTGTTTTAATCTTAGTTCGAGATTTTTACCAGTTTGACCGTAATAAACTTTATCGCAAATTTTACAAGGAATCTTATAGACACATCCGTCAGCATTTTGGGGGGAATTCTTTATCAAAAGTTTTTTTTTACTGTATCAAGATTTTTAAATACAACTTTGATATTAAAAGTCTTAAGAAGAGAAGGCATATCAACCAAGTTTTCATGGTAAGGGAGAACCAACATATTTTTAGTTGAATATGGCTGGTTGTCCCTTTTTGTATTGTAAAAAGTATTTCTAGCAATTTTAAAAGATTTATCAATTACGTTTTTTTGGGTATTTCAGATCATTAGCTATTTCATAAATTTTGGATATTTTTTCATCTATAAACTCTGGACTACAAATACGTAAATCTCTCAAAAACATTGACGAGAAAACCGACAGTTTAACTCTATCAAGATAGAGTTAAACTGTTGGTTGTTCTTGTGTAGCAGAGACAATGTTATGACAGCGTTTATTATTTTGAGGAGGATTCTTCTAATACTTCAGAGTTGATGAAGCTGTCTTTATTTTGCTTGTGTTAGAAATAGCGATTAATGATGATTCAAGGCATTTACATCTGCGGAAATTAGACTCTCTGATTACTAGTCGGGCGTCGCTGAATTTCATGAGGTGATTGGTGGAATTCCGGTGTTGTACACAGGCGTTGTTCAAGTTATCATTCTTACATGCGTTGACGTGTTCACTGAGGCGTGTATCGAGGTTCCTACCTGTTTCACCTACATATATCTTGTCACAGCCTCCGCAAGGTATAGTGTAAACTCCTGCATTGACTGGTTCACGGTAGTTCTATTTTGTCCTGATTAGACACCTTATGGAAGTGCTGGATGCGATCACGACTCTACTGTTAAGCACTATGTTAAACGGGAATAAACTCGAAATTGAATAGCTGTTTACAGTAAAATCTTAGAAATTATTATAGGTGTTCGAAGTACCAAACGAAGGATACCAACAATTGTTCCTGTACTTCTGCTAATGGAGACACAAAGTACCACAATAACTTCACACAGACTGAGGGGAAAAAATTTCGAATACCGTTGAAGAGAAGATCACCAGTTTTCTGAAAGACATAATCCAAAAAATTGCCATAAATAATAATTAGTAATAAACATTTGGTACCAGCAAATTTATTTAACTTTTAAATCCATGTACTAAAACCATGGTTCACATTTTCCCACAGAACTAATATATCCAATTTTCTTAAAACCTTCGAAAAAGAAATGCAGACAAAAACATTAATAATTTTGTGGTTTTCAATAAAAATGCTCTCAAACTCACTAAATTTATAGCCGTGCTGTTTATTTTAGATTTAGAATAGTCATAATTCAAAAATAAAAGATAAGTTTGCCATAATACAATTGTCAACAAACTTCATCTTCAATGAGCAGTTTAGGCTCGTCCCCCCCCCCAAAAAAAAAAATAACAGAAGCCTTTGTAAATAGTGGAACAGAGGAGCGTAGTAGGACAATAGAGTTCGTAGAGTAGGACAATAGAGTTCGTAGTGTAGGACAATAGAGTTCGTAGTGTAGGACAATAGAGCTCGTAGAGTAGGACAATAGAGTTCGTAGAGTAGGACAATAGAGTTCGTAGAGTAGGACAATAGAGTTCGTAGAGTAGGACAATAGAGTTCGTAGAGTAGGACAATAGAATTCGTAGAGTAGGACAATAGAGTTCGTAGAGTAGGACAATAGAGTTCGTAGTGTAGGACAATAGAGTTCGTAGAGTAGGACAATAGAGTTCGTAGAATAGGACAATAGAGTTCGTAGAGTAGGACAATAGAGTTCGTAGTGTAGGACAATAGAGTTCGTAGTGTAGGACAATAGAGTTCGTAGAGTAGGACAATAGAATTCGTAGAGTAGGACAATAGAGTTCGTAGAGTAGGACAATAGAGTTCGTAGAGTAGGACAATAGAGTTCGTAGAGTAGGACAATAGAGTTCGTAGAATAGGACAATAGAGTTCGTAGAGTAGGACAATAGAGTTCGTAGAGTAGGACAATAGAGTTCGTAGAGTAGGACAATAGAGTTTGTAGAGTAGGACAATAGAGTTCGTAGAGTAATACAATAGAGTTCGTAGAGTAGGGCAATAGAGTTCGTAGAGTAGGACAACAGAGTTCGTTGAGTAGGACAACAGAGTTCGTAAAGTAGGACAATAGAGTTCGTAGAGTAGGGCAACAGAGCTCGTAGAGTAGGACAACAGAGCTCGTAGAGCCATGCAACAGAGCTCGTAGAGTAGGACAACAGAGCTCGTAGAGCCATGCAACAGAGCTCGTAGAGCAGTTCAACAGTGCGCACAGATTAGTTAAATAACATGGTGTATCTGTGTTACAAGAAATATAACCTATGCACACAGGTTCAGAGCTTTAAAGCTTTTCAACATTAATGACAGTCATTATAATTAAGATACTAATGAACTTTGAAACAAGAGGAGCGGTTTAAAGTTCTTAAAGTTCCACTCGATACCATGACACGACACGTTGTGATAGTTTGGGATTGCTCTGCTGATGTGATCATACGCCCCTGGTATGGGTTGTACTGCTACACTGCTGGGTCACATGCCCCTGGTATGGGTTGTACTGCTACACTGCTGGGTCACATGCCCCTGGTATGGGCTGTACTGCTACACCGCTGGGTCACATGCCCCTGGTATGGGTTGTACTGCTACACTGCTGGGTCACATGCCCCTGGTATGGGTTGTACTGCTACACTGCTGGGTCACATGCCCCTGGTATGGGTTGTACTGCTACACTGCTGGGTCACATGCCCCTGGTATGGGTTGTACTGCTACACTGCTGGGTCACATGCTCCTGGTATGGGTTGTACTGCTACACTGCTGGGTCACATGCTCCTGGTATGGGTTGTACTGCTACACTGCTGGGTCACATGCTCCTGGTATGGGTTGTACTGCTACACTGCTGGGTCACATGCTCCTGGTATGGGTTGTACTGCTACACTGCTGGGTCACATGCTCCTGGTATGGGTTGTACTGCTACACTGCTGGGTCACATGCCCCTGGTATGGGTTGTACTGCTAAACTGCTGGGTCACATGCTCCTGGTATGGGTTGTACTGCTAAACTGCTGGGTCACATGCTCCTGTTATGGGTTGTACTGCTACACTGCTGGGTCACATGCTCCTGGTATGGTTTGTACTGCTACACTGCTGGGTCACATGCTCTTGGTATGGGTTGTACTGCTACACTGCTGGGTCACATGCCCCTGGTATGGGTTGTACTGCTACACTGCTGGGTCACATGCTCCTGGTATGGGTTGTACTGCTACACTGCTGGGTCACATGCTCCTTGTATGGGTTGTACTGCTACACTGCTGGGTCACATGCTCTTGGTATGGGTTGTACTGCTACACTGCTGGGTCACATGCTCCTGGTATGGGTTGTACTGCTACACTGCTGGGTCACATGCTCCTGGTATGGGTTGTACTGCTACACTGCTGGGTCACATGCTCCTGGTATGGGTTGTACTGCTACACTGCTGGGTCACATGCTCCTGGTATGGGTTGTACTGCTACACTGCTGGGTCACATGCTCCTGGTATGGGTTGTACTGCTACACTGCTGGGTCACATGCTCCTGGTATGGGTTGTACTGCTACACTGCTGGGTCACATGCTCCTGGTATGGGCTGTACTGCTACACTGCTGGGTCACATGCCCCTGGTATGGGTTGTACTGCTACACTGCTGGGTCACATGCCCCTGGTATGGGTTGTACTGCTACACTGCTGGGTCACATGCCCCTGGTATGGTTTGTACTGCTACACTGCTGGGTCACATGCCCCTGGTATGGGTTGTACTGCTACACTGCTGGGTCACATGCTCCTGGTATGGGTTGTACTGCTAAACTGCTGGGTCACATGCTCCTGGTATGGGTTGTACTGCTACACTGCTGGGTCACATGCTCCTGGTATGGGTTGTACTGCTAAACTGCTGGGTCACATGCTCCTGGTATGGGTTGTACTGCTACACTGCTGGGTCACATGCTCCTGGTATGGGTTGTACTGCTACACTGCTGGGTCACATGCTCCTGGTATGGGTTGTACTGCTACACTGCTGGGTCACATGCTCCTGGTATGGGTTGTACTGCTACACTGCTGGGTCACATGCTCCTGGTATGGTTTGTACTGCTACACTGCTGGGTCACATGCTCCTGGTATGGGTTGTACTGCTACACTGCTGGGTCACATGCTCCTGGTATGGTTTGTACTGCTACACTGCTGGGTCACATGCTCCTGGTATGGGTTGTACTGCTACACTACTGGGTCACATGCTCCTGGTATGGGTTGTACTGCTACACTA
This sequence comes from Cherax quadricarinatus, assembly GCF_038502225.1. NCBI lineage: Eukaryota > Metazoa > Arthropoda > Malacostraca > Decapoda > Parastacidae > Cherax > Cherax quadricarinatus. The sequence goes on along the minus strand of NC_091353.1, from coordinate 1,871,819 downwards.
CTGGGTCACATGCTCCTGGTATGGGTTGTACTGCTACACTGCTGGGTCACATGCTCCTGGTATGGGCTGTACTGCTACACTGCTGGGTCACATGCCCCTGGTATGGGTTGTACTGCTACACTGCTGGGTCACATGCCCCTGGTATGGGTTGTACTGCTACACTGCTGGGTCACATGCCCCTGGTATGGGTTGTACTGCTACACTGCTGGGTCACATGCCCCTGGTATGGGCTGTACTGCTACACTGCTGGGTCACATGCCCCTGGTATGGGTTGTACTGCTACACTGCTGGGTCACATGCCCCTGGTATGGGTTGTACTGTTACACTGCTGGGTCACATGCCCCTGGTATGGGTTGTACTGCTACACTGCTGGGTCACATGCCCCTGGTATGGGTTGTACTGCTACACTGCTGGGTCACATGCTCCTGGTATGGGTTGTACTGCTACACTGCTGGGTCACATGCTCCTGGTATGGGTTGTACTGCTACACTGCTGGGTCACATGCTCCTGGTATGGGTTGTACTGCTAAACTGCTGGGTCACATGCTCCTGGTATGGGTTGTACTGCTACACTGCTGGGTCACATGCTCCTGGTATGGGTTGTACTGCTACACTGCTGGGTCACATGCTCCTGGTATGGGTTGTACTGCTACACTGCAGGGTCACATGCTCCTGGTATGGGTTGTACTGCTACACTGCTGGGTCACATGCTCCTGGTATGGGTTGTACTGCTACACTACTGGGTCACATGCTCCTGGTATGGGTTGTACTGCTACACTACTGGGTCACATGCTCCTGGTATGGGTTGTACTGCTACACTGCTGGGTCACATGCTCCTGGTATGGGCTGTACTGCTACACTGCTGGGTCACATGCCCCTGGTATGGGTTGTACTGCTACACTGCTGGGTCACATGCCCCTGGTATGGGTTGTACTGCTACACTGCTGGGTCACATGCCCCTGGTATGGGTTGTACTGCTACACAGCTGGGTCACATGCTCCTGGTATGGGTTGTACTGCTACACTGCTGGGTCACATGCTCCTGGTATGGGTTGTACTGCTACACTGCTGGGTCACATGCTCCTGGTATGGGTTGTACTGCTAAACTGCTGGGTCACATGCTCCTGGTATGGGTTGTACTGCTACACTGCTGGGTCACATGCTCCTGGTATGGGTTGTACTGCTACACTGCTGGGTCACATGCTCCTTGTATGGGTTGTACTGCTACACTGCTGGGTCACATGCTCCTGGTATGGGTTGTACTGCTACACTGCTGGGTCACATGCTCCTGGTATGGGTTGTACTGCTACACTGCTGGGTCACATGCTCCTGGTATGGGTTGTACTGCTACACTGCTGGGTCACATGCTCCTGGTATGGGTTGTACTGCTACACTACTGGGTCACATGCTCCTGGTATGGGTTGTACTGCTACACTACTGGGTCACATGCTCCTGGTATGGGTTGTACTGCTACACTGTTGGGTCACATGCTCCTGGTATGGGCTGTACTGCTACACCGCTGGGTCACATGCCCCTGGTATGGGTTGTACTGCTACACTGCTGGGTCACATGCCCCTGGTATGGGTTGTACTGCTACACTGCTGGGTCACATGCCCCTGGTATGGGTTGTACTGCTACACTGCTGGGTCACATGCTCCTGGTATGGGTTGTACTGCTACACTGCTGGGTCACATGCTCCTGGTATGGGTTGTACTGCTACACTGCTGGGTCACATGCTCCTGGTATGGGTTGTACTGCTAAACTGCTGGGTCACATGCTCCTGGTATGGGTTGTACTGCTACACTGCTGGGTCACATGCTCCTGGTATGGGTTGTACTGCTACACTGCTGGGTCACATGCTCCTGGTATGGGTTGTACTGCTACACTGCTGGGTCACATGCTCCTGGTATGGGTTGTACTGCTACACTGCTGGGTCACATGCTCCTGGTATGGGTTGTACTGCTACACTGCTGGGTCACATGCTCCTGGTATGGGTTGTACTGCTACACTGCTGGGTCACATGCTCCTGGTATGGGTTGTACTGCTACACTACTGGGTCACATGCTAATGGTATGGGTTGTACTGCTACACTACTGGGTCACATGCTCCTGGTATGGGTTGTACTGCTACACTGCTGGGTCACATGCTCCTGGTATGGGCTGTACTGCTACACTGCTGGGTCACATGCTCCTGGTATGGATTGTACTGCTACACTACTGGGTCACATGCTCCTGGTATGGGTTGTACTGCTACACTACTGGGTCACATGCTCCTGGTATGGGTTGTACTGCTACACTACTGGGTCACATGCCCCTGGTATGGGTTGTACTGCTACACTGCTGGGTCACATGCTCCTGGTATGGGTTGTACTGATACACTGCTGGGTCACATGCTTCTGGTATGGTTTGTACTGCTACACTACTGGGTCACATGCTCTTGGTATGGGTTGTACTGCTACACTGCTGGGTCACATGCTCCTGGTATGGGTTGTACTGCTACACTGCTGGGTCACATGCTCCTGGTATGGGTTGTACTGCTACACTACTGGGTCACATGCTCCTGGTATGGGTTGTACTGCTACACTGCTGCGTCACATGCTCCTGGTATGGTTTGTACTGCTACACTGCTGGGTCACATGCTCCTGGTATGGGTTGTACTGCTACACTACTGGGTCACATGCTCCTGGTATGGGTGGTACTGCTACACTGCTGGGTCACATGCTCCTGGTATGGGTTGTACTGCTACACTGCTGGGTCACATGCTCCTGGTATGGTTTGTACTGCTACACTGCTGGGTCACATGCTCCAGGTATGGGTTGTACTGCTACACTGCAGGGTCACATGCTCCTGGTATGGGTTGTACTGCTACACTGCTGGGTCACATGCTCCTGGTATGGGTTGTACTGCTACACTGCTGGGTCACATGCTCATGGTATGGTTTGTACTGCTACACTGCTGGGTCACATGCTCCTGGTATGGGTTGTACTGCTACACTGCTGGGTCACATGCTCCTGGTATGGGTTGTGCTGCTACACTGCTGGGTCACATGCTCCTGGTATGGGTTGTACTGCTACACTGCTGGGTCACATGCTCCTGGTATGGGTTGTACTGCTACACTGCTGGGTCACATGCTCCTGGTATGGTTTGTACTGCTACACTGCTGGGTCACATGCTCCTGGTATGGGTTGTACTGCTACACTGCTGGGTCACATGCTCCTGGTATGGGTTGTACTGCTACACTGCTGGGTCACATGCTCCTGGTATGGGTTGTACAGCTACACTGCTGGGTCACATGCTTCTGGTATGGGTTGTACTGCTACACTACTGGGTCACATGCTCCTGGTATGGGTTGTACTGCTACACTGCTGGGTCACATGCCCCTGGTATGGGTTGTACTGCTACACTGCTGGGTCACATGCTCCTGGTATGGTTTGTACTGCTACACTGCTGGGTCACATGCTCCTGGTATTGGTTGTACTGCTACACTGCTGGGTCATATGCTTCTGGTATGGTTTGTACTGCTACACTGCTGGGTCACATGCTCCTGATATGGGTTGTACTGCTACACTGCTGGGTCACATGCTCCTGGTATGGTTTGTACTGCTACACTGCTGGGTCACATGCTCCTGGTATGGGTTGTGCTGCTACACTGCTGGGTCACATGCTTCTGGTATGGTTTGTACTGCTACACTGCTGGGTCACATGCCCCTGGTATGGGTTGTACGCTACACTGCTGGGTCACATGCTCCTGGTATGGTTTGTACTGCTACACTGCTGGGTCACATGCTCCTGGTATGGTTTGTACTGCTACACTGCTGGGTCACATGCTCCTGGTATAGGTTGTACTGCTACACTACTGGGTCACATGCTCCTGGTATGGGTTGTACTGCTACACTACTGGGTCACATGCTTCTGGTATGGTTTGTACTGCTACACTACTGGGTCACATGCTCCTGGTATGGGTTGTACTGCTACACTGCTGGGTCACATGCTCCTGGTATGGTTTGTACTGCTACACTGCTGGGTCACATGCTCCTGGTATGGTTTGTACTGCTACACTACTGGGTCACATGCTCCTGGTATGGGTTGTACTGCTACACTACTGGGTCACATGCCCCTGGTATGGGTTGTACTGCTACACTACTGGGTTACATGCTCCTGGTATGGGTTGTACTGCTACACTACTGGGTCACATGCTTCTGGTATGGTTTGTACTGCTACACTACTGGGTCACATGCTCCTGGTATGGGTTGTACTGCTACACTACTGGGTCACATGCTCCTGGTATGGGTTGTACTGCTACACTACTGGGTCACATGCTCCTGGTATGGGTTGTACTGCTACACTACTGGGTCACATGCTCCTGGTATGGGTTGTACTGCTACACTGCTGGGTCACATGCTCCTGGTATGGTTTGTACTGCTACACTGCTGGGTCACATGCCCCTGGTATGGGTTGTACTGCTACACTGCTGGGTCACATGCCCCTGGTATGGGTTGTACTGCTACACTGCTGGGTCACATGCTCCTGGTATGGTTTGTACTGCTACACTGCTGGGTCACATGCCCCTGGTATGGGTTGTACTGCTACACTGCTGGGTCACATGCTCCTGGTATGGGTTGTACTGCTACACTGCTGGGTCACATGCTCCTGGTATGGGTTGTACTGCTGCACTGCTCGGTCACATGCTCCTGGTATGGGTTGTACTGCTACACTGCTGGGTCACATGCCCCTGGTATGGTTTGTACTGCTACACTACTGGGTCACATGCCCCTGGTATGGTTTGTACTGCTACACCGCTGGGTCACATGCCCCTGGTATGGTTTGTACTGCTACAACGCTGGGTCACATGCTCCTGGTATGGTTTGTACTGCTACAACGCTGGGTCACATGCCCCTGGTATGGTTTGTACTGCTACACCGCTGGGTCACATGCCCCTGGTATGGTTTGTACTGCTACAACGCTGGGTCACATGCTCCTGGTATGGGTTGTACTGGTACACCACTCTATCACATGCCCCTGGTATGGTTTGTACTGCTACAACGCTGGGTCACATGCTCCTGGTATGGTTTGTACTGCTACACTACTGGGTCACATGCCCCTGGTATGGTTTGTACTGCTACAACGCTGGGTCACATGCTCCTGGTATGGGTTGTACGCTACACTGCTGGGTCATGTGCCCCTGGTATGGTTTGTACTGCTACACTACTGGGTCACATGCCCCTGGCATGGGTTGTACTGCTACACTGCTGGGTCACATGCCCCTGGTATGGGTTGTACTGTTACACTACTGGGTCACACGCCCTTGCTATAGTTTGTACTGCTACACTACTGGGTCACACGCCCCTGCTATGGTTTGTACTGCTGCACTACTGGGTCACACGCCCTTGCTATAGTTTGTACTGCTGCACTACTGGGTCACACGCCCTTGCTATAGTTTGTACTGCTACACTACTGGGTCACACGCCCCTGCTATGGTTTGTACTGCTGCACTACTGGGTCACACGCCCTTGCTATAGTTTGTACTGCTACACTACTGGGTCACACGCCCCTGCTATGGTTTGTAGTGCTACACTACTGGGTCACACGCCCTTGCTATGGTTTGTACTGCTGCACTACTGGGTCACACGCCCTTGCTATGGTTTGTACTGCTGCACTACTGGGTCACACGCCCTTGCTATGGTTTGTTCTGCTGCACTACTGGGTCACTCGCCCTTGCTATGGTTTGTTCTGCTGCACTACTGGGTCACACGCCCTTGCTATGGTTTGTAATGCTGCACTACTGGGTCACACGCCCTTGCTATGGTTTGTACTGCTGCACTACTGGGTCACACGCCCTTGCTATGGTTTGTACTGCTGAACTACTGGGTCACACGCCCTTGCTATGGTTTGTTCTGCTGCACTACTGGGTCACACGCCCTTGCTATGGTTTGTTCTGCTGCACTACTGGGTCACACGCCCTTGCTATGGTTTGTACTGCTGCACTACTGGGTCACACGCCCTTGCTATGGTCTGTTCTGCTGCACTACTGGGTCACACGCGCTTGCTATGGTTTGTTCTGCTGCACTACTGGGTCACACGCGCTTGCTATGGTTTGTTCTGCTGCACTGCTGGGTCACACGCCCTTGCTATGGTTTGTACTGCTACACTACTGGGTCACACGCCCCTGCTATAGTTTGTACTGCTACACTTCTGGGTCACACGCCCTTGCTATAGTTTGTTCTGCTACACTACTGGGTCACACGCCCTTGCTATAGTTTGTTCTGCTACACTACTGGGTCACACGCCCCTGCTATAGTTTGTTCTGCTACACTACTGGGTCACACGCCCTTGCTATAGTTTGTTCTGCTACACTACTGGGTCACACGCCCCTGCTATAGTTTGTACTGCTGCACTACTGGGTCACACGCCCCTGCTATAGTTTGTTCTGCTACACTACTGGGTCACACGCCCTTGCTATAGTTTGTACTGCTACACTACTGGGTCACACGCCCCTGCTATAGTTTGTTCTGCTACACTACTGGGTCACACGCCCTTGCTATAGTTTGTACTGCTACACTACTGGGTCACACGCCCCTGCTATAGTTTGTTCTGCTACACTACTGGGTCACACGCCCTTGCTATAGTTTGTTCTGCTACACTACTGGGTCACACGCCCCTGCTATAGTTTGTTCTGCTACACTACTGGGTCACACGCCCTTGCTATGGTTTGTTCTGCTGCACTACTGGGTCACACGCCCTTGCTATGGTTTGTTCTGCTGCACTACTGGGTCACACGCCCTTGCTATGGTTTGTTCTGCTGCACTACTGGGTCACACGCCCTTGCTATGGTTTGTTCTGCTGCACTACTGGGTCACACGCCCTTGCTATGGTTTGTACTGCTGCACTACTGGGTCACACGCCCTTGCTATGGTCTGTTCTGCTGCACTACTGGGTCACACGCGCTTGCTATGGTTTGTTCTGCTGCACTACTGGGTCACACGCGCTTGCTATGGTTTGTTCTGCTGCACTGCTGGGTCACACGCCCTTGCTATGGTTTGTACTGCTACACTACTGGGTCACACGCCCCTGCTATAGTTTGTACTGCTACACTACTGGGTCACACGCCCTTGCTATAGTTTGTTCTGCTACACTACTGGGTCACACGCCCTTGCTATAGTTTGTTCTGCTACACTACTGGGTCACACGCCCCTGCTATAGTTTGTTCTGCTACACTACTGGGTCACACGCCCTTGCTATAGTTTGTTCTGCTACACTACTGGGTCACACGCCCCTGCTATAGTTTGTACTGCTGCACTACTGGGTCACACGCCCCTGCTATAGTTTGTTCTGCTACACTACTGGGTCACACGCCCTTGCTATAGTTTGTACTGCTACACTACTGGGTCACACGCCCCTGCTATAGTTTGTTCTGCTACACTACTGGGTCACACGCCCTTGCAATAGTTTGTACTGCTACACTACTGGGTCACACGCCCCTGCTATAGTTTGTTCTGCTACACTACTGGGTCACACGTCCTTGCTATAGTTTGTTCTGCTACACTACTGGGTCACACGCCCCTGCTATAGTTTGTTCTGCTACACTACTGGGTCACACGCCCTTGCTATAGTTTGTACTGCTACACTACTGGGTCACACGCCCTTGCTATAGTTTGTACTGCTACACTACTGGGTCACACGCCCTTGCTATAGTTTGTACTGCTACACTACTGGGTCACACGCCCTTGCTATAGTTTGTACTGCTACACTACTGGGTCACACGCCCCTGCTATAGTTTGTTCTGCTACACTACTGGGTCACACGCCCCTGCTATGGTTTGTTCTGCTACACTACTGGGTCACACGCCCCTGCTATAGTTTGTTCTGCTACACTACTGGGTCACACGCCCCTGCTATAGTTTGTTCTGCTACACTACTGGGTCACACGCCCCTGCTATAGTTTGTTCTGCTACACTACTGGGTCACACGCCCTTGCTATAGTTTGTACTGCTACACTACTGGGTCACACGCCCTTGCTATAGTTTGTACTGCTACACTACTGGGTCACACGCCCTTGCTATAGTTTGTACTGCTACACTACTGGGTCACACGCCCTTTCTATAGTTTGTACTGCTACACTACTGGGTCACACGCCCCTGCTATAGTTTGTTCTGCTACACTACTGGGTCACACGCCCCTGCTATAGTTTGTTCTGCTACACTACTGGGTCACACGCCCCTGCTATAGTTTGTTCTGCTACACTACTGGGTCACACGCCCCTGCTATAGTTTGTTCTGCTACACTACTGGGTCACACGCCCATGCTATAGTTTGTTCTGCTACACTATTGGGTCACACGCCCCTGCTATAGTTTGTTCTGCTACACTACTGGGTCACACGCCCTTGCTATAGTTTGTTCTGCTACACTACTGGGTCACACGCCCCTGCTATAGTTTGTTCTGCTACACAACTGGGTCACACGCTTCTGCTATAGTTTGTTCTGCTACACTACTGGGTAACACGCCCCTGCTATAGTTTGTTCTGCTACACTACTGGGTCACACGCCCCTGCTATGGTTTGTTCTGCTACACTACTGGGTCACACGCCCCTGCTATAGTTTGTTCTGCTACACTACTGGGTCACACGCCCTTGCTATAGTTTGTTCTGCTGCACTACTGGGTCACACGCCCCTGCTATAGTTTGTTCTGCTACACTACTGGGTCACACGCCCCTGCTATAGTTTGTTCTGCTACACTACTGGGTCACACGCCCCTGCTATAGTTTGTTCTGCTACACTACTGGGTCACACGCCCCTGCTATAGTTTGTTCTGCTACACTACTGGGTCACACGCCCTTGCTATAGTTTGTACTGCTACACTACTGGGTCACACGCCCCTGCTATAGTTTGTTCTGCTACACTACTGGGTCACACGCCCCTGCTATAGTTTGTACTGCTACACTACTGGGTCACACGCCCCTGCTATGGTTTGTTCTGGTACACTACTGGGTCACACGCCCTTGCTATAGTTTGTTCTGCTACACTACTGGGTCACACGCTCCTGCTATAGTTTGTTCTGCTACACTACTGGGTCACACGCCCCTGCTATAGTTTGTTCTGCTACACTACTGGGTCACACGCCCCTGCTATAGTTTGTTCTGCTACACTACTGGGTCACACGCCCTTGCTATAGTTTGTACTGCTACACTACTGGGTCACACGCCCCTGCTATAGTTTGTTCTGCTACACTACTGGGTCACACGCCCCTGCTATAGTTTGTACTGCTACACTACTGGGTCACACGCCCCTGCTATAGTTTGTTCTGCTACACTACTGGGTCACACGCTCCTGCTATAGTTTGTTCTGCTACACTACTGGGTCACACGCCCTTGCTATAGTTTGTTCTGCTACACTACTGGGTCACACGCCCTTGCTATAGTTTGTACTGCTACACTACTGGGTCACACGCCCCTGCTATAGTTTGTACTGCTACACTACTGGGTCACACGCCCTTGCTATAGTTTGTTCTGCTACACTACTGGGTCACACGCCCTTGCTGTAGTTTGTACTGCTACACTACTGGGTCACACGCCCCTGCTATAGTTTGTACTGCTGCACTACTGGGTCACACGCCCCTGCTATAGTTTGTTCTGCTACACTACTGGGTCACACGCCCTTGCTATAGTTTGTACTGCTACCCTACTGGGTCACACGCCCTTGCTATAGTTTGTACTGCTACACTACTGGGTCACACGCCCCTGCTATAGTTTGTTCTGCTACACTACTGGGTCACACGCCCTTGCTGTAGTTTGTTCTGCTACACTACTGGGTCACACGCCCCTGCTATAGTTTGTTCTGCTACACTACTGGGTCACACGCCCTTGCTATAGTTTGTACTGCTACACTACTGGGTCACACGCCCTTGCTATAGTTTGTACTGCTACACTACTGGGTCACACGCCCTTGCTATAGTTTGTACTGCTACACTACTGGGTCACACGCCCTTGCTATAGTTTGTACTGCTACACTACTTGGTCACACGCCCCTGCTATAGTTTGTTCTGCTACACTACTGGGTCACACGCCCCTGCTATAGTTTGTTCTGCTACACTACTGGGTCACACGCCCCTGCTATAGTTTGTTCTGCTACACTACTGGGTCACACGCCCCTGCTATAGTTTGTTCTGCTACACTACTGGGTCACACGCCCCTGCTATAGTTTGTTCTGCTACACTACTGGGTCACACGCCCTTGCTATAGTTTGTACTGCTACACTACTGGGTCACACGCCCTTGCTATAGTTTGTACTGCTACACTACTGGGTCACACGCCCTTGCTATAGTTTGTACTGCTACACTACTGGGTCACACGCCCTTTCTATAGTTTGTACTGCTACACTACTGGGTCACACGCCCCTGCTATAGTTTGTTCTGCTACACTACTGGGTCACACGCCCCTGCTATAGTTTGTTCTGCTACACTACTGGGTCACACGCCCCTGCTATAGTTTGTTCTGCTACACTACTGGGTCACACGCCCCTGCTATAGTTTGTTCTGCTACACTACTGGGTCACACGCCCTTGCTATAGTTTGTTCTGCTACACTACTGGGTCACACGCCCCTGTTATAGTTTGTTCTGCTACACTACTGGGTCACACGCCCTTGCTGTAGTTTGTACTGCTACACTACTGGGTCACACGCCCTTGCTATAGTTTGTACTGGTACACTACTGGGTCACACGCCCCTGCTATAGTTTGTTCTGCTACACTACTGGGTCACACGCCCCTGCTATAGTTTGTTCTGCTACACTACTGGGTCACACGCCCCTGGTATAGTTTGTTCTGCTACACTACTGGGTCACACGCCCCTGCTATAGTTTGTTCTGCTACACTACTGGGTCACACGCCCCTGCTATAGTTTGTTCTGCTACACTACTGGGTCACACGCCCTTGCTATAGTTTGTTCTGCTACACTACTGGGTCACACGCCCCTGCTATAGTTTGTTCTGCTACACTACTGGGTCAAACGCCCCTGCTATAGTTTGTTCTGCTACACTACTGGGTCACACGCCCCTGCTATAGTTTGTTCTGCTACACTACTGGGTCACACGCCCCTGCTATGGTTTGTTCTGCTACACTACTGGGTCACACGCCCCTGCTATAGTTTGTTCTGCTACACTACTGGGTCACACGCCCTTGCTATAGTTTGTTCTGCTACACTACTGGGTCACACGCCCCTGCTATAGTTTGTTCTGCTACACTACTGGGTCACACGCCCCTGCTATAGTTTGTTCTGCTACACTACTGGGTCACACGCCCCTGCTATAGTTTGTTCTGCTACACTACTGGGTCACACGCCCCTGCTATAGTTTGTTCTGCTACACAACTGGGTCACACGCCCTTGCTATAGTTTGTACTGCTACACTACTGGGTCACACGCCCCTGCTATAGTTTGTTCTGCTACACTACTGGGTCACACGCCCCTGCTATAGTTTGTACTGCTACACTACTGGGTCACACGCCCCTGCTATGATTTGTTCTGCTACACTACTGGGTCACACACCCTTGCTATAGTTTGTTCTGCTACACTACTGGGTCACACGCCCCTGCTATAGTTTGTTCTGCTACACTACTGGGTCACACGCCCCTGCTATAGTTTGTTCTGCTACACTACTGGGTCACACGCCCCTGCTATAGTTTGTTCTGCTACACTACTGGGTCACACGCCCTTGCTATAATTTGTACTGCTACACTACTGGGTCACACGCCCCTGCTATAGTTTGTTCTGCTACACTACTGGGTCACACGCCCTTGCTATAGTTTGTACTGCTACACTACTGGGTCACACGCCCCTGCTATAGTTTGTTCTGCTACACTACTGGGTCACACGCTCCTGCTATAGTTTGTTCTGCTACACTACTGGGTCACACGCCCCTGCTATAGTTTGTTCTGCTACACTACTGGGTCAAACGCCCCTGCTATAGTTTGTTCTGCTACACTACTGGGTCACACGCCCCTGCTATAGTTTGTTCTGCTACACTACTGGGTCACACGCCCCTGCTATGGTTTGTTCTGCTACACTACTGGGTCACACGCCCCTGCTATAGTTTGTTTTGCTACACTACTGGGTCACACGCCCTTGCTATAGTTTGTTCTGCTACACTACTGGGTCACACGCCCCTGCTATAGTTTGTTCTGCTACACTACTGGGTCACACGCCCCTGCTATAGTTTGTTCTGCTACACTACTGGGTCACACGCCCCTGCTATAGTTTGTTCTGCTACACTACTGGGTCACACGCCCCTGCTATAGTTTGTTCTGCTACACTACTGGGTCACACGCCCTTGCTATAGTTTGTACTGCTACACTACTGGGTCACACGCCCCTGCTATAGTTTGTTCTGCTACACTACTGGGTCACACGCCCCTGCTATAGTTTGTACTGCTACACTACTGGGTCACACGCCCCTGCTATGGTTTGTTCTGCTACACTACTGGGTCATACGCCCTTGCTATAGTTTGTTCTGCTACACTACTGGGTCACACGCCCCTGCTATAGTTTGTTCTGCTACACTACTGGGTCACACGCCCCTGCTATAGTTTGTTCTGCTACACTACTGGGTCACACGCCCCTGCTATAGTTTGTTCTGCTACACTACTGGGTCACACGCCCTTGATATAATTTGTACTGCTACACTACTGGGTCACACGCCCCTGCTATAGTTTGTTCTGCTACACTACTGGGTCACACGCCCTTGCTATAGTTTGTACTGCTACACTACTGGGTCACACGCCCCTGCTATAGTTTGTTCTGCTACACTACTGGGTCACACGCTCCTGCTATAGTTTGTTCTGCTACACTACTGGGTCACACGCCCCTGCTATAGTTTGTACTGCTACACTACTGGGTCACACGCTCTTGCTATAGTTTGTTCTGCTACACTACTGGGTCACACGCCCTTGCTATAGTTTGTACTGCTACACTACTGGGTCACACGCCCCTGCTATAGTTTGTACTGCTACACTACTGGGTCACACGCCCTTGCTATAGTTTGTTCTGCTACACTACTGGGTCACACGCCCTTGCTATAGTTTGTACTGCTACACTACTGGGTCACACGCCCCTGCTATAGTTTGTTCTGCTACACTACTGGGTCACACACCCCTGCTATAGTTTGTACTGCTACACTACTGGGTCACACGCCCTTGCTATAGTTTGTTCTGCTACACTACTGGGTCACACGCCCTTGCTATAGTTTGTACTGCTACACTACTGGGTCACACGCCCTTGCTATAGTTTGTACTGCTACACTACTGGGTCACACGCCCCTGCTATAGTTTGTTCTGCTACACTACTGGGTCACACGCCCCTGCTATAGTTTGTTCTGCTACACTACTGGGTCACACGCCCCTGCTATAGTTTGTTCTGCTACACTACTGGGTCACACGCCCTTGCTATAATTTGTACTGCTACACTACTGGGTCACACGCCCCTGCTATAGTTTGTTCTGCTACACTACTGGGTCACACGCCCCTGCTATAGTTTGTTCTGCTACACTACTGGGTCACACGCCCCTGCTATAGTTTGTTCTGCTACACTACTGGGTCACACGCCCCTGCTATAGTTTGTACTGCTACACTACTGGATCACACGCCCTTGCTATAGTTTGTTCTGCTACACTACTGGGTCACACGCCCTTGCTATAGTTTGTTCTGCTACACTACTGGGTCACACGCCCCTGCTATAGTTTGTTCTGCTACACTACTGGGTCACACGCCCTTGCTATAGTTTGTTCTGCTACACTACTGGGTCACACGCCCCTGATATGGTTTAAAAATAAATAACAAAAGAAGCCACAATACCGTGACAGGAACGATACACAAATAACTCGCACATAGAAGAGAGGAGCTTACGACGACGTTTCGGTCCGACTTGGACCGACTATGGTTTGTTTATAATCTCGTCATTACAATGTCGTGAGCCACTACCTTCCCTCATAATGATGTCCCTCTACACAATATGGTCCCTATAAAACCTCTTTTAATAATATTATTCACTGTCCTTCTCGACTTGTATAACCCAACTACCCTCACAACCATTTTCAGAAATCCTAGTTTAAGCACTGCACATCTATTGTTTCACTTTTATGTATTTGAACAAATGAAACCAAAATTATATTTTGAATCCAGGCTGGATTAAGGAAATCCTGTTTTTAATACCTGGTCTGGTTAGTGCGAGATTTATTCCAGTGCTGGAAATGTGGGCAGGTGTGCGGAGCTTATACTCACGAGTGAAGACGCTTAGACAGGCACTGGAACTCACCTGCACTGAGATTTTTCCATGTTTCTGTCTGGTAAAGGTATTGTTAGAGATCCCGAGAACAAAAATAGGTTGGATAAATACATGAGTGGGTGTGGGTGTGTGTGAGTTGGACCTGACTAGCTTGTGCTACTAGGTCAGATGCCTGAGCTGACTAGGTTAGGGCATTGCTTTAAGCCGGTAAGAGACTTGGACTTGCCGCAGTGTTCCTTCTTTCGTAAGTTCTTAAAATGAATGACAAACCTCATCATGAACGAAAAACCACTAATAATAATGGTACAATCACCTTTTATAATTCATTATACAAATGCCCAATGCTGGTATAAACCAATTTATACAGGCGGACTCGGGTATAACAAAAAATGCCAGACGGGCATCTCGTTACAGTGGTAGAAAATATTATTCTTCAGCAATGAGAATACAAACACAACACACACCTTACCAGGATGTTCCAAATACTCGTTTAAAACTTAAACATCAACCTGGATAGACTGGTGCAAACGCTTTTTATATAATTTTTGTAATAAAGTTTGTAGAATTACCGACAATATGTAAAGTAAAAGGACACAAGTGCAACTAATGTGACATTTATTGTGGTAACGTTTCGCTCTCCAGGAGCTTTATCAAGCCATTGAATGGCTTGATAAAGCTCCTGGAGAGCGAAACGTTGCCACTATAAATGTCACATTAGTTGCACTTGTGTCCTTTTACTTTATATATAATTTTTGATATAAATGCCTTGTTGTGATGTACACACACGACACACCTTGTTGTGATGTACACACACGACACACCTTGTTGTGATGTACACACACGACACACCGTGTTGTGATGTACACACATGACACACCTTGTTGTGATGTACACACACGAAACACCGTGTTGTGATGTACACACACGACACACCTTGTTGTGATGCACACACACGACACACCGTGTTGTGATGTACACACATGACACACCTTGTTGTGATGTACACACACGACACACCTTGTTGTGATGCACACACACGACACACCTTGTTGTGATGTACACACATGACACACCTTGTTGTGATGTACACACACGACACACCTTGTTGTGATGTACACACACGACACACCTTGTTGTGATGTACACACATGACACACCTTGTTGTGATGTACACACATGACACACCTTGTTGTGATGTACACACACGACACACCTTGTTGTGATGTACACACACGACACACCTTGTTGTGATGTACACACACGACACACCTTGTTGTGATGTACACACACGACACACCTTGTTGTGATGTACACACACGACACACCTTGTTGTGATGTACACACACGACACACCTTGTTGTGATGTACACACACGACACACCTTGTTGTGATGTACACACACGACACACCTTGTTGTGATGTACACACACGACACACCTTGTTGTGATGTACACACACGACAAACCTTGTTGTGATGTACACACATGACACACCTTGTTGTGATGTACACACACGACACACCTTGTTGTGATGTACACACACGACACACCTTGTTGTGATGTACACACATGACACACCTTGTTGTGATGTACACACATGACACACCTTGTGATGTACACACACGACACACCTTGTTGTGATGTACACACATGACACACCTTGTGATGTACACACATGACACACCTTGTTGTGATGTACACACATGACACACCTTGTTGTGATGTACACACATGACACACCTTGTTGTGATGTACACACACGACACACCTTGTTGTGATGTACACACATGACACACCTTGTTGTGATGTACACACACGACACACCTTGTTGTGATGTACACACACGACACACATTAATACAATAAAACACTGAACTACTGGGAACGGCTGAAGTCCTTTGATTTGTACTCCCTGGAATGTAGGAGAGAAAGATACTTGGTAATATGCACTTGGAAAATCCTAGAGGGACTAGTCACAAATTTTCACACGAAAATCACTCCCTACGAAAGCAAAAGACTGGGCAGGAGATGCAACATCCGCCCAATGAAAATCAGAGACGCCACAAGTACGCTAAGAGACAACACAATAAGTGTCAGAGGCCCAAGACTGTTCAGCTGCTTCTCAGCATCCATAAGGGGGATTACCAATAGTCCCCTGGCTCTCTTTAAGAAGGCACTGGACAGGCACCTAAAATCACTACCTGATCAGCCAGGCTGTGGTTTTACATAAGACTTGTCATCATTGTCATCTATGTAGTAACCAAACTATGCCTTTTACAGTGAGTTTCCCTATATTTTAAATTCTGGTGTGCTTTTAAAAAGCAAAATTTGAATTGATTTGAGTTCTTTTAGCTCCACGTTGCCAATTATAATGAATGAAAAATTACAAATTCTAGTGAATAACTCCTCGTATCAACTTCTTATATTACTTGTAAATGAAATTGTTAAGGTTAGGTTAGGTTAGGTTAGGTTAGGTTAGGTTAGGTTAGGTTAAGTTAGGTTAGGTTAGTTTAGGTTAAGTTAGGTTAGGTTAGGTTAGGTTAGGTTAGGTTAGGTTAGGTTAGGTTAGGTTAGGTTAGGTTTGGTTAGGTTAGGTTAGGTTAGGTTAGGTTAGGTTAGGTTAAGTTAGGTTAGGTTAGGTTAGGTTAAGTTAGGTTAGGTTAGTTTAGGTTAAGTTAGGTTAGGTTAGGTTAGGTTAGGTTAGGTTAGGTTAGGTTAGGTTAGGTTAGGTTAGGTTAGGTTAGGTTAGGTTGGCCAGGTTGTTGCTGTGCAGCTTAGGTTAGGCCTTAGGCTTAGGTTAGGTTAGGTTAGGTTGTGTTGTCTGTTCTAGGTTAGTTAGGTTAGGTTAGTTAGGTTAAGTTAGTTAGGTTAGGCTTGTAGGTTAGGTTAGGTTAGGTTAGTTGTGTTAGGTTAGGCGGTTGAAGAAGTTGGTTGAGGTCTGCTAGGTTGAAGGTTAGGTTAGGTTAGTTAGGTTAGGTTAAAGGCCAGGCAGGTTAAATTAGGTTGGAGGTTAGGTTAGGTTGAAGGTTAGGTTAGGTTCGGCTTAGGTTAGGTTAGGTTGAGGTTGAGTTAGGTTAGGTTAGTTAGGTTAGGCCAGGTCGAAGTTGAAGTTGTGTTGGTTAGGTTCTGCTGGGAGGCCAAGTTGTGCTAGGTTGTGTTAGGTTGAAGAACTTAGTTCAGGTTCAAGCAGTTAGCTTAGGTTCTGGTTAGGTTAGGTTAGGTTAGTTGAGGGCTTGTCGCTTAGGTTAGGCTTGGAAGAAGAAGAAGTTAGGTTAGGTTAGGTCAGGTTAGGCCTGTTATTAGGTTAGGCTTAGGTTAGGTTAGGTTAGGTTAGGTTAAGTTGTTGTTGTATTGCCTAGTTAGTTAGGTTAGTTAGGCAAGTAGTTAGGTTAGGTCAGATTAGGTCAGGTTAGGTTAGGTTAGGTTAGGTTCTTTTAGGTTAGGTTCGGTTAGGTTAGGTTAAGGAAGGTTAGGTTAGTTAGGTTATTGGTTAGGTTACTTAGGTCAGGTCAGGTTGAGGTTAGGAGGTTAGGTTAGGTTAGTTAGTTACAGGCGGTTGAGTTGTGTTGTGCTAGGAGCTAGCTAGGAGGTTGTGTTGTGTAGGTTAGGCTTAGGAAGTTAGGTTAGGTTAGGCCAGCTGTGTTAGTTGTTGTTGTTGTTGTGTTCAAGCAAGTTGTTATTGTGTTAGGTTAGAAGAAGAAGTCTGGTTAGGTTAGGTTAGGAGGTTAGGCTTAGGTTAGGTTAGGTTGTGGTTAGGTTCTTAGGTTAGGCTTAGGCCTTAGGTTAGCTTAGGGGTTAGGTTAGGTTAGGTTAGGGCTTCGGTTAGGTTAGTTAGCCGGTTAGGCTTAGGTTAGTGTTAAGGTTCGTTAGGTTAGTTGGTAGGTTAGGTTGTTGAGGTGCAGGCCCTGGCAGGGTTGTTGGTTGTAAGCAAGTTAGGTTGGTTAGGTTAAGGTTAAGGTTAAGGTTAGGTTAGGTTAGGTTGGCTTGGTGTTAGGTTAGTTAGGTTGTGGTTGGTTGGCTTAGGCTTAGGCCTTAGGCTTAGGTTAGGCTTAGCAGGCTTGTGTTAGGTTGAGCTTGAGGCTTGTGTTGAGGTTGTGCTAGTTGCTGCCAGGTTGTTGAGTTGTGTTGCTGGCCAGGTTAGGTGTTCTAAGGAGGCAGTTAGGCTAGGTTAGGTTAGCTTAGCTAGTTCGGTGTTGGTTGCTAAGGTTGTTAAGAAGTTAGGTTAGGTGGAGGAGGCCACTGCCAGGTTAGGTTAGGCTTAGTTAGGTTCAGGTTAGGCAGTGGAGGTTGGAGTTGCAGGTTCAGGGGTTGGTTGTGTTGTGGTCAGGTTAGGTAGGTTAGCCAGGGTTGGTTGAGGTTAGGTTGAGGTCTTGCTAGGTTAGTTGTTGAGGTTAGGCCAGGTTAGGTTAGGGGTTAAGGTTAGGCCTTAGGTTCAGTTGAAGAGGTTAGGTTAGGTTAGGCGGTTAGGTTAGGTTAGGTTAGGCTGGGTTGGTCTGGTTAGGTTAGTTAGGTTGTGTCTGGTTAGGTTAGTTAGGTTAGAAGTTATGTTGTGCTAGCGTTAAAGTAGGTTAGGCTCAAAATGTGTTGTGTTGAAGTTAGGCCTGGTTAGGTTAGGCTAGTTAAAGTTGGGCTGGCTCCGGAGAAGTTGTGCTGCTAGGTTGTGTTGTAAGAAGAAGTTGTGCTAGGTTAGTTAGGTTGCTAGGTTAGGTTGTGTTAGTTAGGTTAGTTAGGTTAGGTTAGGTTAGGTTAGAAGGGTTGTGTTGAAGTTAGGTTGTGTTGAAGAAGAAGTTAGAAGGAAGAAGAAAAGGTTAGGCTAGGTTAGGTTAGGTTGAAGTTAGGCTAGGTTAGGGTTAGGTTAGGTTAGGCTCGGTTAGGTTAGGTTGAAGAAGGTTAGGTTAGGTTAGGCTAGTTAGGTTAGGTTAGGCTAGGTTAGGTCTTGCTAGGTTAGGTTAGTTGAAGAAGAAGTTAGGTTGTGTTAGGTTAGGCTAGGCCAAATGTAAGAAGTTAGGTTAGGCCAGGTTAGGTTAGGTTAGGTTCGGCTAGGTTAGGTTGTTAGGTTAGGTTAAAGTTAGGTTAGTTAGTTAGGTCAAAATGTGGCTGAAGTTAGGTTAGGTCTGAAGAAGTTAGGTTAGGCTAGGCTGGGCTGTCTGCTAGGTTAGGTTAGGTTAGGTTACAGGTTAGTTAGGTTGAAGAAGTTAGGTTAGTTAAATAGGGTCTTATTAGTTAGGTTAGGTTAGGCTGGGCTGGTCTGGTAGGTTAGGTTAGGTTAGGTTAGGTTAGGTTAGGTTAGGTTAGGTTAGGTTAGGTTCGGTTAGGTTAGGTTAGGTTAGGTTAGGTTAGGTTAGGTTAGGTTCGGTTAGGTTAGGTTAGGTTAGGTTAGGTTAGGTTAGGTTAGGTTAGGTTAGGTTAGGTTAGGTTAGATTAGGTTAGGTTAGGTTAGGTTATGTTAGGTTAGGTTAGGTTAGGTTAGGTTAGGTTAGGTTAGGTTAGGTTATGTTAGGTTAGGTTAGGTTAGGTTAGGTTAGGTTAGGTTAGGTTAGGTTAGGTTAGGTTAGGTTAGGTTAGGTTAGGTAAGGTTCGTCAGGAAACAGGACAAATGTTTCCTGACGCGGGTCTTAGTCAGATGATGACCCGCCTTTGGAGCTTTTGGTCATCTGACCGAGGCCTTCCGCTGGCTTACCGGTCCACCCCTTTAAAAATTATGGTCATTTATAACCAGTCTGTCTATATATTAAAAATTGTTAAGAAAATTGAAATTGTTAGATTTAGAGCAACTTCTGGAGAATGCTTGTCAAGATAGACTTCAAACTCTTAATGTCGACAGATTTTATTAAAAAACGAAACATTTGCTCTTCATTTCCAGCTACCCCCCCCCCCAAAAAAAAAAAAAAAAAATTCAATATTATTAAATTAATTGGTTTCCCCATAATAACTAGAGAATGCTTCTTCAGGTCAGCTTCAAACCCTTGAATGTTGCTGTTTCTTAACTCCAACCATTTTGTTAATATACTTTACTGATTTTTTTAGTGATGAAGCATATTGTGTGCACGAAACGTCGATAATAAAGAATTCTGTATAACTTTATTTGTATTAACCATTGTGTTGGTCTATCATAACCTCAGGTGTCCAGGAAGTGCTCGTCTCGCCATGAACAAAGAACAAACTTCGTAATGGACGAACAAACATGGAAGATAAGCCACTTAATACAGGAGAATTTTTTCAGCATAAGCACCTCGTTATACTGGTTTTAAAACTTTGTATTAATTAGGGTACAAACACCTTGTTTTATTGGTACAAGCACCTTGTTATATTGGTAAAAAAACACCTTGTTATATTGGTACAAGCACCTTCTTATATTGGTAAAAAAACACCTTGTTATATTGGTACAAGCACCTTGTTATATTGGTAAAAAAACACCTTGTTATATTGGTACAAGCACCTTGTTATATTGGTACAAACACCTTGTTGTATTGGTACAAGCACCTTGTTATATTGGTACAAGCACCTTGTTATATTGGTACAAACACCTTGTTATATTGGAACAAACACCTTGTCATATTGGTACAAGCACCTTGTTATATTGGTACAAGCACCTTGTTATATTGGTACAAGCACCTTGTTATATTGGTACAAACACCTTGTTATATTGGAACAAACACCTTGTTATATTGGTACAAGCACCTTGTTATATTGGTAAAAAACACCTTGTTATATTGGTACAAGCACCTTGTTATATTGGTAAAAAAACACCTTGTTATATTGGTACAAGCACCTTGTTATATTGGTACAAGCACCTTGTTATATTGGTACAAACACCTTGTTATATTGGTACAAACACCTTGTTGTATTGGTACAAGCACCTTGTTATATTGGTACAAACACCTTGTTATATTGGAAAAAACACCTTGTTATATTGGTACAAACACCTTGTTATATTGGAACAAGCACCTTGTTATATTGGTACAAGCACATTGTTACATTGGTACAAACACCTTGTTATATTGGTACAAGCACCTTGTTATATTGGTACAAGCGCCTTGTTATATTGGTACAAATACCTTGTTTTATTAGTACAAACACCTTGTTATATTGGTACAAACACCTTGTTATATTGGTACAAGAACCTTGTTATATTGGTACAAACACCTTGTTATATTGGTACAAACACCTTGTTATATTGGAACAAACGCCTAGCTATTTTGGTACAAACATCTCGTTATATTGATACAAACATCTCGTTATATTGGTGCAAAAATCTCGTTATATTGATACAAACATCACGTTATATTGGTACAAACATCTCGTTATATTGATACAAACATCTCGTTATATTGGTACAAACATCTCGTTATACTGGAACAAACGCCTTGTTATTTTGGTACAAACATCTCGTTATATTGGTACAAACATCTGTTATATTGATACAAACATCTCGTTATATTGGTACAAACATCTCGTTATATTGATACAAACATCTCGTTATATTGGAACAAACGCCTTGTTATTTTGGTACAAACATCTCGTTATATTGGTACAAACATCTCGTTATATTGGTACAAGCATCTCGTTATATTGATACAAACATCTCGTTATATTGGTGCAAAAATCTCGTTATATTGATACAAACATCTCGTTATATTGGTACAAACATCTCGTTATATTGATACAAACATCTCGTTATATTGGTGCAAAAATCTCGTTATATTGATACAAACATCTCGTTATATTGGTACAAACATCTCGTTATATTGGAACAAACGCCTTGTCATTTTGGTATAAACATCTCGTTATATTTGTACAAACATCTCGTTATATTGATACAAACATCTCGTTATATCGGTACAAACATCTCGTTATATTGATACAAACATCTCGTTATATTGGAACAAACGCCGTGTTATTTTGGTATAAACATCTCGTTATATTTGTACAAACATCTCGTTATGTTGATACAAACATCTCGTTATATTGGTACAAACATCTCGTTATATTTGTACAAACATCTCGTTATATTGGTACAAACATCTCGTTATATTGGTACAAACATCTCGTTATATTGGTACAAACATCTCGTTATATTGGTACAAACATCTAGTCATATTGGTACAAACACCTTGTTATATTGGTACAAACATCTTGTTATATTGATACAAACATCTCGTTATATTGGTACAAACATCTCGTTATATTGGTACAAACATCTCGTTATATTGGTACAAACATCTCGTTATATTGGTACAAACATCTCGTTATATTGGTACAAACATCTCGTTATATTGGTACAAACATCTAGTCATATTGGTACAAACACCTTGTTATATTGGTACAAACATCTTGTTATATTGATACAAACATCTAGTCATATTGGTACAAACACCTTGTTATATTGGTACAAACATCTCGTTATATTGATACAAACATCTCGTTATATTGGAACAAACGCCTTGTTATTTTGGTACAAACATCTCGTTATATTGGTACAAACATCTCGTTATATTGGTACAAACATCTCGCTATATTGATACAAACATCTCGTTATATTGGTACAAACATCTCGTTATATTGATACAAACATCTCGTTATATCGGTACAAACATCTCGTTATATTGATACAAACATCTAGTTATATTGGAACAAACGCCTTGTTATTTTGGTATAAACATCTCGTTATATGTGTACAAACATCTCGTTATATTGGTACAAACATCTCGTTATATTTGTACAAACATCTCGTTATATTGGTACAAACATCTCGTTATATTGGTACAAACATCTCGTTATATTCGTACAAACATCTCGTTATATTGGAACAAACATCTCGCTATATTGGTACAAACACCTTGTTATATTGGAACAAACGCCTTGTTATATTGGTACAAACACCATATTATATTGGTACAAACACCTTGTTATATTGATACAAACATGTCGTTATATTGGTACAAACACCTTGTTATATTGGAACAAACGCCTTGTTATGTTGGTACAAACATCTCGTTATATTGGTACAAACACCTTGTTATATTGGTACAAACACCTTGTTATATTGGTACAAACATGTCGTTATATTGGTACAAACACCTTGTTGTATTGGAACAAACGCCTTGTTATATTGGTACAAACATTTCGTTATATTGGAACAAACACCTTGTTATATTGGAACAAACGCCTTGTTATATTGGTACAAACACCTTGTTATATTGGTACAAACACCTTGTTATATTGGTACAAACATCTCGTTATATTGGTACAAACATCTCGTTATATTGGTACAAACATCTCGTTATATTGGTACAAACATCTCGTTATATTGGTACAAACATCTCGTTATATTGGTACAAACATCTCGTTATATTAGCACAAACATCTCGTTATATTGGTACAAACATCTCGTTATATTGGTACAAACATCTCGTTATATTGGTACAAACATCTCGTTATATTAGCACAAACATCTCGTTATATTGGTACAAACATCTCGTTATATTGGTACAAACATCTCGTTATATTGGTACAAACATCTCGTTATATTGGTACAAACATCTCGTTATATTAGCACAAACATCTCGTTATATTGGTACAAACATCTCGTTATATTGGTACAAACATCTCGTTATATTGGTACAAACATCTCGTTATATTAGCACAAACATCTCGTTATATTGGTACAAACATCTCGTTATATTGGCACAAACATCTCGTTATATTGGTACAAACATCTCGTTATATTGGTACAAACATCTCGTTATATTGGTACAACACTTTTGTGATGATGGTTAAACATTTTGAATCGAAATTTTAACCATTAATTATTCACTAACACAGAATACATTTTATTATTTTTGTACTAGTGCCTTATATTAGTGGTACAAACTTATATTAGTGGTACAAACTTATATTAGTGGTACAAACTTATTGTTATGGTCACATAAACATGATGTAATATGTATTGTTATAAAGGTAAGGTAAGGTGAGAGTAAGGTAACGTAAGGTGAGAGTAAGGTAACGTAAGGTGAGAGTAAGGTAACATAAGGTGAGAGTAAGGTAACGTAAGGTGAGAGTAAGGTAACATAAGGTGAGAGTAAGGTAACGTAAGGTGACAGTAAGGTAACGTAAGGTGAGAATAAGGTTAGGTAAGGTGAGAGTAAGGTAAGGTAAGGTGAGAGTAAGGTAACCTAAGGTGAGAGTAAGGTAAAGTAAGGTGAAAGTAAGGTAATGTAAGGTGAGAGTAAGGTTAGGTAAGGTGAGAGTAAGGTTAGGTAAGGTGAGAGTAAGGTTAGGTAAGGTGAGAGTAAGGTTAGGTAAGGTGAGAGTAAGGTTAGGTAAGGTGAGAGTAAGGTTAGGTAAGGTGAGAGTAAGGTTAGGTAAGGTGAGAGTAAGGTTAGGTAAGGTGAGAGTAAGGTTAGGTAAGGTGAGAGTAAGGTTAGGTAAGGTGAGAGTAAGGTTAGGTAAGGTGAGAGTAAGGTTAGGTAAGGTGAGAGTAAGGTTAGGTAAGGTGAGAGTAAGGTTAGGTATGGTGAGAGTAAGGTAAGGTAAGGAGAGAGTAAGGTTAGGTAAGGTGAGAGTAAGGTTAGGTAAGGTGAGAGTAAGGTTAGGTAAGGTGAGAGTAAGGTTAGGTAAGGTGAGAGTAAGGTAAGGTAAGGTGAGAGTAAGGTAAGGTAAGGTGAGAGTAAGGTTAGGTAAGGTGAGAGTAAGGTTAGGTAAGGTGAGAGTAAGGTTAGGTAAGGTGAGAGTAAGGTTAGGTAAGGTGAGAGTAAGGTAAGGTAAGGTGAGAGTAAGGTAAGGTATGGTGAGAGTAAGGTTAGGTAAGGTGAGAGTGAGGTTAGGTAAGGTGAGAGTGAGGTTAGGTAAGGTGAGAGTAAGGTTAGGTAAGGTGAGAGTAAGGTTAGGTAAGGTGAGAGTAAGGTTAGGTAAGGTGAGAGTAAGGTAAGGTAAGGTGAGAGTAAGGTTAGGTAAGGTGAGAGTAAGGTTAGGTAAGGTGAGAGTAAGGTTAGGTAAGGTGAGAGTAAGGTAAGGTAAGGTGAGAGTAAGGTTAGGTAAGGTGAGAGTAAGGTTAGGTAAGGTGAGAGTAAGGTTAGGTAAGGTGAGAGTAAGGTTAGGTAAGGTGAGAGTAAGGTTAGGTAAGGTGAGAGTAAGGTTAGGTAAGGTGAGAGTAAGGTTAGGTAAGGTGAGAGTAAGGTTAGGTAAGGTGAGAGTAAGGTTAGGTAAGGTGAGAGTAAGGTTAGGTAAGGTGAGAGTAAGGTTAGGTAAGGTGAGAGTAAGGTTAGGTAAGGTGAGAGTAAGGTTAGGTAAGGTGAGAGTAAGGTTAGGTAAGGTGAGAGTAAGGTTAGGTAAGGTGAGAGTAAGGTTAGGTAAGGTGAGAGTAAGGTTAGGTAAGGTGAGAGTAAGGTTAGGTAAGGTGAGAGTAAGGTTAGGTAAGGTGAGAGTAAGGTTAGGTAAGGTGAGAGTAAGGTTAGGTAAGGTGAGAGTAAGGTAAGGTAAGGTGAGAGCAAGGTAAGGTAAAGTGAAAGTAAGATAAGGTAAGGTGAGAGTAAGGTAAGGTGAGAGTAAGGTAAGGTAAGGTGAGAGTATGGTAAGGTAAGGTGAGAGTAAGGTAAGGTGAGAGTAAGGTAACGTAAGGTGAGAGTAAGGTTACGTAAGGTGAGAGTAAGGTTAGGTAAGGTGAGAGTAAGGTTAGGTAAGGTGAGAGTAAGGTTAGGTAAGGTGAGAGTAAGGTTAGGTAAGGTGAGAGTAAGGTTAGGTAAGGTGAGAGTAAGGTTAGGTAAGGTGAGAGTAAGGTTAGGTAAGGTGAGAGTAAGGTTAGGTAAGGTGAGAGTAAGGTTAGGTAAGGTGAGAGTAAGGTTAGGTAAGGTGAGAGTAAGGTTAGGTAAGGTGAGAGTAAGGTTAGGTAAGGTGAGAGTAAGGTTAGGTAAGGTGAGAGTAAGGTTAGGTAAGGTGAGAGTAAGGTTAGGTAAGGTGAGAGTAAGGTTAGGTAAGGTGAGAGTAAGGTTAGGTAAGGTGAGAGTAAGGTTCGGTAAGTTGAGAGAAAGGATAGGTAAGGTGAGAGAGGAGTAAGGTGAGAGTAGGTAAGGTGAGAGTAAGGTTAGGTAAGGTGAGAGTAAGGTTAGGTAAGGTGAGAGTAAGGTTAGGTAAGGTGAGAGTAAGGTTAGGTAAGGTGAGAGTAAGGTTAGGTAAGGTGAGAGTAAGGTTAGGTAAGGTGAGAGTAAGGTTAGGTAAGGTGAGAGTAAGGTTAGGTAAGGTGAGAGTAAGGTAGGGTAAGATGAGAACAAACCTTTATCATAATGTTGCAAATAAACGTCACAAACACAGAGCTTTCATGGTACATACAAAGACTTCCCTGCATGTTATGGTGGTACAAAGACCACGTTTCCGTGGTACAAACACACACACACTGGAATAAAACAAGACTAATGTAGTTATTGAGGAACAAAACTGAAATATACACTTTGCATTTGAAGATAAATATCTTAAAAAAAAAGTTTAGACAACTTATGAAAGAGGTTCATGTTTGGTTGTTAAGGTTCAAACATTGAATTCCCACCGTGTTATATAAGCACTGAGTTCACACCGTGTTATATAAGCACTGAGTTCACACCGTGTTATATAAGCACTGAGTTCACACCGTGTTATATAAGCACTGAGTTCACACAGTGTTATATAAGCACTGAGTTCACACCATGTTATATAACACTGAGTTCACACCGTGTTATATAAGCACTGAGTTCACACCGTGTTATATAAGCACTGAGTTCACACCGTGTTATATAAGCACTGAGTTCACACCGTGTTATATAAGCACTGAGTTCACACAGTGTTATATAAGCACTGAGTTCACACCGTGTTATATAAGCACTGAGTTCACACCGTGTTATATAAGCACTGAGTTCACACCGTGTTATATAAGCACTGAGTTCACACCGTGTTATATAACACTGAGTTCACACCGTGTTATATAAGCACTGAGTTCACACCGTGTTATATAAGCACTGAGTTCACACCGTGTTATATAAGCACTGAGTTCACACCGTGTTATATAAGCACTGAGTTCACACCGTGTTATATAAGCACTGAGTTCACACAGTGTTATATAAGCACTGAGTTCACACCGTGTTATATAAGCACTGAGTTCACACCGTGTTATATAAGCACTGAGTTCACACCGTGTTATATAAGCACTGAGTTCACACCATGTTATATAACACTGAGTTCACACCGTGTTATATAAGCACTGAGTTCACACCGTGTTATATAAGCACTGAGTTCACACCGTGTTATATAAGCACTGAGTTCACACCGTGTTATATAAGCACTGAGTTCACACCGTGTTATATAAGCACTGAGTTCACACCGTGTTATATAACACTGAGTTCACACCGTGTTATATAAGAACTGAGTTCACATCGTGTTATATAAGCACTGAGTTCACACCGTGTTATATATGCACTGAGTTCACACCGTGTTATATAAGCACTGAGTTCACACCGTGTTATATAAGCACTGAGTTCACACCGTGTTATATAAGCACTGAGTTCACACCGTGTTATATAAGCACTGAGTTCACACCGTGTTATATAAGCACTGAGTTCACACCGTGTTATATAAGCACTGAGTTCACACCGTGTTATATAAGCACTGAGTCCACACCGTGTTATATAAGCACTGAGTTCACACCGTGTTATATAAGCACTGAGTTCACACCGTGTTATATAAGCACTGAGTTCACACCGTGTTATATATGCACTGAGTTCACACCGTGTTATATAAGCACTGAGTTCACACCGTGTTATATAAGCACTGAGTTCACACCGTGTTATATAAGCACTGAGTTCACACCGTGTTATATAAGCACTGAGTTCACACCGTGTTATATAAGCACTGAGTTCACACCGTGTTATATAAGCACTGAGTTCACACCGTGTTATATAAGCACCGAGTTCACACCGTGTTATATAAGCACTGAATTCACACCGTGTTATATAAGCACTGAGTTCACACCGTGTTATATAAGTACTGAGTCCACACCGTGTTATATAAGCACTGAGTTCACACCGTGTTATATAAGCCCTGAATTCACACCGTGTTATATAAGCACTGAGTTCACACCGTGTTATATAAGCACTGAGTTCACACCGTGTTATATAAGCACTGAGTTCACACCGTGTTATATAAGCACTGAGTTCACACTGTGTCATATAAGCACTGAGTTCACACCGTGTTATATAAGCATTGATTTCACACCGTGTTATATAAGCACTGAGTTCACACCGTGTTATATAAGCACTGAGTTCACACTGTGTTATATAAGCACTGAGTTCACACCGTGTTATATAAGCACTGAGTTCACACCGTGTTATATAAGCACTGAGTTCACACCGTGTTATATAAGCACTGAGTTCACACCGTGTTATATAAGCACTGAGTTCACACCGTGTTATATAAGCACTGAGTTCACACCGTGTTATATAAGCACTGAGTTCACACCGTGTTATATACGCACTGAGTTCACACCGTGTTATATATGCACTGAGTTCACACCGTGTTATATAAGCACTGAGTTCACACCGTGTTACATAAGCACTGAGTTCACACCGTGTTATATAAGCACTGAGTTCACACCGTGTTATATAAGCACTGAGTTCACACCGTGTTATACAAGCACTGAGTTCACACCGTGTTATATATCCACTGAGTTCACACCGTGTTATATAAGCACTGAGTTCACACCGTGTTACATAAGCACTGAGTTCACACCGTGTTATATAAGCACTGTGTTCACACCGTGTTATATAAGCACTGAGTTCACACCGTGTTATATAAGCACTGTGTTCACACCGTGTTATATAAGCACTGAGTTCACACCGTGTTATATAAGCACTGAGTTCACACCGTGTTATATAAGCACTGAGTTCACACCGTGTTATATAAGCACTGAGTTCACACCGTGTTATATAAGCACTGAGTTCACACCGTGTTATATAAGCACTGAGTTCACACCGTGTTATATAAGCACTGAGTTCACACCGTGTTATATAAGCACTGAGTTCACACCGTGTTATATACGCACTGAGTTCACACCGTGTTATATAAGCACTGAGTTCACACCGTGTTATATAAGCACTGAGTTCACACCGTGTTATATATGCACTGAGTTCACACCGTGTTACATAAGCACTGAGTTCACACCGTGTTATATAAACATCGAATTCACACACCGTTATATGAACATTTACAACTTTCAAAATAGTAAACATCTTCCAGAATGGCACAAACAAGGTGATGTAACTTTGTGCCAAAGGTTCCTTGTTAGATGAGTACAAATATCTGATTGTGGTACAAGCTTGTTTGATTGGTACAAACAGATTATTATAGCAATATAAACCCATTTTTATGTTGGAATTATAACTTCACTTACAATGGTACAATCAATTCCTTACTTTTATTATATAAACATTGGTACAAACATCTAGGAACTCGACTGAAGAAGACTGCTGCGCAGGCGAAGAGTTTCTTAATAAGGAAATCTATTTATTGTACATGTGTTTTAACTTCTCAGTATTTATTGTGGTTCAAACTACTTATTATGGCAATGTAAAAACTGTTTAAGTGGAGTAAAAATGGAACACATTTTGATGGTACAATCATGGCAGAAACACTTTTGCTATTGAAGTTATAAATATTGTGTTAAATACGTTTAAAGAACCTAACTAATGCAGTTTAAACATCACTAAAACAAGATGCAGCTTGTTTTAGTGATGCAAAGAATTATAATGTACAAACAACCTGTTGTAATTGTGCAAACGCATTGTTATATTTATACAAAGTCATTGTAATTAGGCTAAAAACACTAAAAAATGTTTTTGTTTCAGTGGTAAAGTTGTCAAAAGGCTTTGTTTTGATTTTATAAACTTACGATGTTTTAAACGCAGAAGTCTGTCCTTGTTATGATGGCACAAACATTTTGACATCTTCTTACAAATATTTGGTATCGTGAAACTGATGCAGCAGACTGTCTTTGTTATGGATGCACAAACATTGATTTTCCTGCTACAAACACTTGGTGTGGTGAACCATATGCACGTAGACAAACATTGTTATGGTGGTTCAAACACCTGGTTAATCTATCACAGACTTTAGGTATGGTGGCACTTACACTGGGTTATCTTACTACAAACACTTGGTATGGTGAAACAGGTACATACAATACAGTAAACTTTGTTATGGGGTCACCACCAGTCAGGTATTCACTGTGTTAGAGACCAGGTCACCACCAGTCAGGCATTCATTGTGTTAGAGACCTGGTCACCACCAGTCAGGTATTCACTGTGTTAGAGACCTGGTCACCACCAGTCAGGTATTCACTGTGTTAGAGACCTGGTCAGAGTAACGTCAACCTTAACATGGTTCTACTCTGACTCCATTATGTAATAACGTACAAGACTTAATATTCTAAAATAATTTAATATTAATTATGTTTTTCAAAGATTTACTGCTATACTGTAATTTTGTGTGATATATTGGTTCTGGAAAACATTAATTTCCAGCTCTCTATTACTAAATAATGTTTGATTTAGATGTAGGTCGGCAGGATAGCTTTCAGGCTTGAATTTGGGAGAATTAAATATTACAGTCCCATCACCTTCACCTGACGTCATATTTGGTCGATCATGGAGTCACAAAATGTACGTATATACGTACGTATATGTACGTATATACCCTTTTGGGCATATATGTATATGCTTATACATATAAGTTTGATTGTATATGCATTTTTGAATGTACACCTTTTCGTATGTATGCATTGTGTATGTATATGAGTTCATCTACATTAGAATATGTGGTGTTGTAATCATCTATTTGTGGTTCAGTTTCTTCTGGTGGCTCCAGCTGTCCTCTGGCCGCTGCTGAGGTCACTGGCTACGTGAGCCCTACCATTCTTATTTTTATAGCTATGTGTAGATTCTGCCTCATGTCGACATTAAGTTCAGAAAGATCTGACAGTGCACCACTCTTTGACATACAACATGGAAAGTCTGTGTCTACTAACTTTTTGAAACCACTGACTAGGATCTCTGTTTTAGACTGGAACCATGAACGTTCCAGGGCTGCTTGTTGAAGAAGAGTCTCAAGCTGTGTTTTGCTTCCTAATGATTACCAAAAATCTCAAAACATGGGAGTGGTATATCACTATTTTAACGTTTAGAGACCACGGTCTATCTGTGGAAGTTAGAATCAAACACTTGGTCTACTCTTAAATAACCCTTCACTGTGGTCTGAATGAAACACAAAACGGTGTCACAGACCTCTCCAAAGATCTTTGTAATATTTTTTCTGACGTTGCGAAGGATTGCCATTATGCTTTCAATATACCCAGTCTTGCGTGAGTCAGATAGTTTCTTTGGACTTGTATTAAATGCTCCTTTAACCCGTGGACGACGTGGTTTTTAGTGGCCGTTGTTATGAGGTTTGTTTTAGTAAGCAAAAGGAAAGTTAAACACGCACCATAGTGAAAGTGTTTATCCTATGACCTTTCCGTGTCTCTGGCAATGTCAGGCAATCTATGCTTGTGGCATCTTCACATTTCAAAGATTTTGTGGCACCTTTGATACAGGTGACTCGTGGTTTGAAATTATTTCTTTAGACTTGTCTTGTGTATAGTTTCAAAGAGTCGAACCATTTTTGAAACAATCTCTCTCCGTTGAATTTTTCAAGGGTAGACTTTCTTATTCCTTCAACAACTTGTTCTTGATTACATATATTAAACTCATTTGTGTCAAAAGTGAATTGCTGAAAATTGGTACAAAATTCCAGGAAACTTTCAAATCATGGGCGTCCCAAAACCGACTGTTAAGGCCAAAATCTTATAAACTCCGCAATCTCCTTGATGGACTATGGAGATCGGATGCTGTCAACCATTTTCTCATCTATTATTTAGTTGCTAAAAACGTAAAGAATTTATTTATATGTATGACTTTGGAAAACAAATCCTATCCCCGAAATGGATAGTGAAAAGTATCTTAGCCTTTGGGTTTCCGTGACTAGGCTTATTTTCGTGATTATCTGAATCAAGATAAATACTGATAGAACTCCTTACAGCTAAGACCAGTCTCAATATTCTGTTTTGATCAGGATGAGCCAAGCTTCTTGTTTGCATAGAATGGATTCGTAAATTTTCTACATTTCAGTACTTGCATTTTTAACAGAAATATCAACACAGGAATATGACAATATAATAATATGACAATATAATAAATTGTGACCCAGTGGGACATAGAAACAAGCAATGAATACTGGGATTGTCAAAATCTTCGTGTCTGATATACTAGGAAATGTGTCATTGGGAATGCTCGTCTGCCCCAGAGTAGGGAAGTTCACCGCCTGAAGGGCCCTCTAGATACCTGACTTTGTAAACTGAGCGTCAGGCGAGACTCACTTCCCTAGAGGAATTCCACCTACGTTGGCCTGTTACATTTACTTGGTCAGTTTTTAGAGTGAATGAGCGGAAAGTGCAAAGTTAATTGATATCAGAGGACTCACTGCTCCTCGACCACTCTCCGTCACCCAGCAGCTGCTGCTGTTACCAGAGTAGACAGTACTCGTGAGTGTCCTTGGTGTCGACTGACTTGTGTCACATCTATCCGGTTCATTGTCACCTGGAGTTCATTACATTCGTAACTAGTTCAGCTATCATAACTTTGGGGCCCAGTCCCTGGACCCATTATGTACTTTTGTAACCTTTTGACTACCACCCAAAGGATGGGTATGGGGTTGTTACAAAAAACGCGATTCTAAAAGCTTAGAGATCTCCAGGTAATACTAGAAAGCACTGCCCTTCTAGCATCCAGCCTGTTACTGGGTTTTCGTAACAAGTAGTCAGTATCCTTGTCCAATTATCCATTAGAATTCAGTATGAATTATTAGTGCTTCAGGATTACAACTGGTAGGCTATTAACTAGAGAAATTAAAATTTAATAAATTTATTAAGTCTAGAGGTATATTATCAAAGTAAATTAAATTAATAATAATCAAATTAATAATAATCACTTCTCTCGTGTACAGTATTATTGTGCTGAAAGCACATATCATATTTATAATTCTTAAGTACCGTCTGGTACATTAACATTTAATAAGATATTGCAAATATGTATAAGTAAGTTTGTGTGTATGTGTGTAAGTGCTCTAAGTAGTTCGCTATGTCTCAAGACTCGGCTAGACTTAAACAAGTGACTGACAAAGTCCTCAAATAAACTAACTTCTTAACCAACTGGCAATCAGAACAGTCTGCTTGAACATTAAAACGACTGATAAGCCGAACAACAATATAACAAGCAACTGCGACACAATCAGGAACAAGGAGATAATATAAAGACAGCTAGTAGGGACCATCTGCAGATCCTCCACAAAAGTCACAAAGCTCCCATACTACTGAATCTAAGTTCAGCGTAAGAAAATCCCCGACTGTGATAATACACAGACACCAGTACAAGTTAGGTCAGAAGCTACAGCTCAGGACCTGAGTTGCTCAGAGTGTCTATGAGACAACCTCAGTACAACGTCGAAAATCACTAAGTCTATACAATGTTCTGTGAACAGAGTTCTACAGAACTAACAAGAATAATGAGACAGACAATTTGTCCAACCACCAAGAGAGTCTAGACCAGACTGAATACTTCAGGCGAGGTGAGGACACCCCCCCTCGATCACGTGACAGCTCCGTGGACAGTTGCTGCCCAGCAACAGAAGCCGACAGTCTAACGAGCAAAGAGCGATAATTACAGTAGTTAGACAATCAAGACTTGAACTGAGCACATAATATGTTACATCCTACCTAACAAAAGGAAACTAAGTCAAATAATAATATAAAGCAATATATTCACGATTTAGCTATTATCGCAAATATAAGCAATATAAAATTATATGAAAAGGTAATATGCATTATATTCATAATCATAATATACATTTTATATATATTGCAACCCATTCAGGGGTTGCAACAGGGGTGCATGATAAAGATATTTAGTAAAACTAACTCAATGTCAACCTGAGCACCTAACTCAGCATCAAGTGGTTACCACTAGTTATAATCAGCACGAGACTATGCTCCTTCCCGGAGATTTTTTCCGCATGTCTCCACCGCTACCTGACACCCCACCGCTACCTGGCACCCCACCGCTACCTGGCACCCCACCGCTATCTGGCACCCCACCGCTATCTGGCACCCCACCGCTATCTGGCACCCCACCGCTACCTGGCACCCCACCGCTATCTGGCACCCTACCGCTATCTGGCACCCCACCGCTACCTGGCACCCCACCGCTACCTGGCACCCCACCGCTACCTGGCACCCCACCGCTATCTGGCACCCCACCGCTACCTGGCACCCCACCGCTACCTGGCACCCCACCGCTATCTGGCACCCCACCGCTACCTGGCACCCCACCGCTACCTGGCACCCCACCGCTACCTGGCACCCCACCGCTACCTGGCACCCCACCGCTACCTGGCACCCCACCGCTACCTGGCACCCCACCGCTACCTGGCACCCCACCGCTACCTGGCACCCCACCGCTACCTGGCACCTCACCGCTACCTGGCACCCCACCGCTACCTGGCACCTCACCGCTACCTGGCACCCCACCGCTATCTGGCACCCCACCACTACCTGACACCCCACCGCTACCTGGCACCCCACCGCTACCTGGCACCCCACCGCTATCTGGCACCCCACCGCTATCTGGCACCCCACCGCTACCTGACACCCCACCGCTATCTGGCACCCCACCGCTACCTGGCACCCCACCGCTACCTGGCACCCCACCGCTACCTGACACCCCACCGCTACCTGGCACCCCACCGCTACCTGGCACCCCACCGCTACCTGGCACCCCACCGCTACCTGGCACCCCACCGCTATCTGGCACCCCACCGCTACCTGGCACCCCACCGCTACCTGGCACCCCACCGCTACCTGGCACCCCACCGCTATCTGGCACCCCACCGCTACCTGGCACCCCACCGCTACCTGGCACCTCACCGCTACCTGGCACCCCACCGCTACCTGGCACCCCACCGCTATCTGGCACCTGACCGCTATCTGGCACCCCACCGCTACCTGACACCCCACCGCTATCTGGCACCTCACCGCTACCTGGCACCTCACCGCTACCTGACACCCCACCGCTACCTGGCACCCCACCGCTACCTGGCACCCCACCGCTATCTGGCACCCCACCGCTACCTGGCACCCCACCGCTACCTGGCACCCCACCGCTATCTGGCACCCCACCGCTACCTGACACCCCACCGCTACCTGGCACCCCACCGCTACCTGGCACCCCACCGCTACCTGGCACCCCACCGCTATCTGGCACCCCACCGCTACCTGGCACCCCACCCCTACCTGACACCTCACCGCTACCTGGCACCCCACCCCTACCTGACACCGCACCGCTACCTGGCACCCCACCGCTACCTGGCACCCCACCGCTACCTGGCACCCCACCGCTACCTGGCACCCCACCCCTACCTGACACCTCACCGCTACCTGGCACCCCACCGCTACCTGGCACCCCACCGCTACCTGGCACCCCACCGCTACCTGGCACCCCACCGCTACCTGCCACCCCACCGCTACCTGGCACCCCATCGCTACCTGGCACCCCACCGCTACCTGACACCCCACCGCTACCTGGCACCCCACCGCTACCTGGCACCCCACCGCTACCTGGCATTCCACCGCTACCTGGCACCCCACCGCTACCTGGCATTCCACCGCTACCTGGCACCCCACCGCTACCTGGCACTCCACCGCTACATGGCACTCCAACGCTACCTGGCACCCCACCGCTACCTGGCACTCAACCGCTACCTGACACTACACCGCTACCTGGCACACCACCACTACCTAGCACACCACCACTACCTAGCACACCACTTCCTAGCACACCACCACTACCTAGCACACCACCACTACCTAGCACACCACCACTACCTAGCACACCACTTCCTAGCACACCACCACTACCTAGCACACCACCACTACCTAGCACACCACCACTACCCAGCACACCACCACTACCTAGCACACAACCACTACCTAGCACACCACCACTACCCAGCACACCACCACTACCTAGCACACCACCACTACCCAGCACACCACCACTACCTAGCACACAACCACTACCTAGCACACCACCACTACCCAGCACACCACCACTACCTAGCACACCACCACTACCTGGCACACCACCACTACCTAGCACACCACCACTACCCAGCACACCACCACTACCTGGCACACCACCACTACCCAGCACACCACCACTACCCAGCACACCACCACTACCTAGCACACCACCACTACCTGGCACACCACCGCCACACTACAACACTTGTATAATTAACAATATCATCCCTCAGGCTTAAGAATACCTATCATCCTGATTATAATACTCATTTGTATTTAACATATATTAATAAAATAACAAATAATTAATCCTTTGGTTCATTGCTGTAATAATAATTTTTTCCAAATTGTATTTCTCATTACAACACCGAATTATAGAAAATATCTACCTGGATGAGGACTAACAAACTTACACTAAACATTGACAAAACCTACTTCATTAAGTTTGGTAACAGAGCTACAGATGTACCTCTTAACATAACGATAAACGGATCACCTATCACAAAGCTAACAGAGGGAAAATTCTTAGGAATCCACCTCGATAATAGACTCAAATTTCATACACATATACAACAAATTTCTAAGAAAATTTCCAAGACTGTAGGCATACTATCGAAGATACGGTACTATGTTCCACAGTCAGCCCTCCTGGCCCTATATCACTCTCTTATTTACCCCTATCTCACCTATGGAATTTGTGCATGGGGCTCAACAACAATTAACCATCTCAGACCACTAATTACCCAACAAAAGGCTGCAGTTAGAATGATAACAAATTCTCACTACAGGCAACACACTCCACCAATATTCAAAACACTCAACCTACTCACCATACAAAACATCCATACTTATTACTGCACCTATTACATACATAGAACACTTAACTCTGATATTAACCCTCCCCTCAAACATCTCCTTGCCAACCTCAACAGAACACATGACCATAACACAAGGCACAGATCACTCTTTGATGTTCCTCGTGTTCATCTCACACTATGCAAAAACTCAATGCACATAAAAGGCCCTAAAATCCGGAATTCATTACCTGTAAATATAAAAGAAACACTACCTGTTTATAAATTCAAGTCTCTACTCAAAGTTCACTTACTCACCCAAAACCAAATAAATACTGAATAACTGAACCTTATAAATTGTATATCTTAAATGTTACTCACAATTATATCACATAAATGTTAAACCTAACTTTGTTATTTTTTTAAATACACTACCTAACTGAATACTCCATTCTACTGAATGAACCGCAATGCCTGCAACCATATGACCTGTCTTTGTAATACTCATTTGTATTTTATAGTTATCTGTTTACAATAATGTCTTATCACTGATTTCATCATTGCTTAGTTAATCTTAAGTTAATTTTAAGCCAGCCCGTAATGCTATGCATATAAGTGGCTTTGGCATGCTGCTCTTACTTGTATTTTTTGTACCTCTGTTTGTATGCTAAAATTTCTAAATAAATAAATGAATAAATAAGACTATTTTTGTCAGAACTCTGACATGACCAAACAGATTTTATTTAAGGTATTAGTTTTAACTAGCGTGGATATGACATGAGAGTCACATCCATTCATGTCTACCTTCCTAGTGTTTCCTTGAGATTCCTTGAAGTTTTCTTGTCTAATATCTGCAGCTCTTTTCCAACTGTCTTACATCACTGTTGAAGTCTCCATTTTGACGTCAACAGTGAACTCTCGCCAGTGTTTACACTCAACCAAAGACCGATATATACAGACAAGTGTCCACATAAA
Source organism: Cherax quadricarinatus (assembly GCF_038502225.1). Lineage (NCBI taxonomy): Eukaryota > Metazoa > Arthropoda > Malacostraca > Decapoda > Parastacidae > Cherax > Cherax quadricarinatus. The sequence goes on along the minus strand of NC_091353.1, from coordinate 1,833,605 downwards.
TGAAAGCTGGGAAATGTATATAATAATTTACTGACTGGCAGTGTGACGTACACAGGTCATGGTCTATACTGTGACCCTGATGTACACAGGTCATGGTCTATACTGTGACCTTGATGTACACAGGTCATGGTCTATACTGTGACCCTGATGTACACAGGTCATGGTCTATACTGTGACCTTGATGTACACAGGTCATGGTCTATACTGTGACCCTGATGTACACAGGTCATGGTCTATACTGTGACCCTGATGTACACAGGTCATGGTCTATACTGTGACCCTGATGTACATAGGTCATGGTCTATACTGTGACCCTGATGTACACAGGTCATGGTCTATACTGTGACCCTGATGTACACAGGTCATGGTCTATACTGTGACCCTGATGTACACAGGTCATGGTCTATACTGTGACCCTGATGTACACAGGTCATGGTCTATACTGTGACCCTGATGTACACAGGTCATGGTCTATACTGTGACCCTGATGTACACAGGTCATGGTTTATACTGTGACCCTGATGTACACAGGTCATGGTCTATACTGTGACCCTGATGTACACAGGTCATGGTTTATACTGTGACCCTGATGTACACAGGTCATGGTCTATACTGTGACCCTGATGTACACAGGTCATGGTCTATACTGTGACCCTGATGTACACAGGTCATGGTTTATACTGTGACCCTGATGTACACAGGTCATGGTCTATACTGTGACCCTGATGTACACAGGTCATGGTCTATACTGTGACCCTGATGTATATAGGTCATGGTCTATACTGTGACCCTGATGTACACAGGTCATGGTCTATACTGTGACCCTGATGTACACAGGTCATGGTCTATACTGTGACCCTGATGTACACAGGTCATGGTTTATACTGTGACCCTGATGTACACAGGTCATGGTCTATACTGTGACCCTGATGTACACAGGTCATGGTCTATACTGTGACCCTGATGTATATAGGTCATGGTCTATACTGTGACCCTGATGTACACAGGTCATGGTCTATACTGTGACCCTGATGTACACAGGTCATGGTCTATACTGTGACCCTGATGTACACAGGTCAAGGTCTATACTGTGACCCTGACGTACACAGGTCATGGTCTATACTGTGACCCTGATGTACACAGGTCATGGTCTATACTGTGACCCTGATGTACACAGGTTATGGTCTATACTGTGGCCCTGATGTACACAGGTCATGGTCTATACTGTGACCCTGATGTACACAGGTAATGGTCTATACTGTGACCCTGATGTACACAGGTCATGGTCTACACTGTGACCCTGATGTACACAGGTCATGGTCTATACTGTGACCCTGATGTACACAGGTCATGGTCTATACTGTGACCCTGATGTACACAGGTCATGGTCTATACTGTGACCCTGATGTACACAGGTCATGGTCTATACTGTGACCCTGATGTACACAGGTCAAGGTCTACACTGTGACCCTGATGTACACAAGTCAAGGTCTATACTGTGATCCTGATGTACACAGGTCAATGTCTATACTGTGACCCTGATGTACACAGGTCATGGTCTATACTGTGACCCTGATGTACACAGGTCATGGTTTATACTGTGACCCTGATGTACACAGGTCATGGTCTATACTGTGACCCTGATGTACACAGGTCATGGTAAATACTGTGACCCTGATGTACACAGGTCATGGTCTATACTGTGACCCTGATGTACACAGGTCATGGTCTATACTGTGACCCTGATGTACACAGGTCATGGTTTATACTGTGACCCTGATGTACACAGGTCATGGTCTATACTGTGACCCTGATGTACACAGGTCATGGTCTATACTGTGACCCTGATGTATATAGGTCATGGTCTATACTGTGACCCTGATGTACACAGGTCATGGTCTATACTGTGACCCTGATGTACACAGGTCATGGTCTATACTGTGACCCTGATGTACACAGGTCAAGGTCTATACTGTGACCCTGATGTACACAAGTCAAGGTCTATACTGTGATCCTGATGTACACAGGTCAATGTCTATACTGTGACCCTGATGTACACAGGTCAAGGTCTATACTGTGACCCTGATGTACACAGGTCATGGTTTATACTGTGACCCTGATGTACACAGGTCATGGTCTATACTGTGACCCTGATGTACACAGGTCAAGGTCTATACTGTGACCCTGATGTACACAGGTCATGGTCTATACTGTGACCATGATGTACACAGGTCATGGTCTATACTGTGACCCTGATGTACACAGGTCATGGTTTATACTGTGACCCTGATGTACACAGGTCATGGTCTATACTGTGACCCTGATGTACACAGGTCAAGGTCTATACTGTGACCCTGATGTACACAGATCATGGTCTATACTGTGACCCTGATGTACACAGGTCATGGTCTATACTGTGACCCTGATGTACACAGGTCATGGTCTATACTCTGACCCTGATGTACACAGGTTATGGTCTATACTGTGACCCTGATGTACACAGGTCATGGTCTATACTGTGACCCTGATGTACACAGGTCATTGTCTATACTGTGACCCTGATGTACACAGGTCATGGTCTATACTGTGACCCTGATGTACACAGGTCATGGTCTATACTGTGACTCTGATGTACACAGGTCATGGTCTATACTGTGACCCTGATGTACACAGGTCATGGTCTATACTGTGACCCTGATGTACACAGGTCCTGGTCTATACTGTGACCCTGATGTACACAGGTCATGGTTTATACTGTGACCCTGATGTACACAGGTCATGGTCTATACTGTGACCCTGATGTACACAGGTCAAGGTCTATACTGTGACCCTGATGTACACAGATCATGGTCTATACTGTGACCCTGATGTACACAGGTCATGGTCTATATTGTGACCATGATGTACACAGGTCATGGTCTATACTGTGACCCTGATGTACACAGGTCATGGTCTATACTGTGACCCTGATGTACACAGGTCATTGTCTATACTGTGACCCTGATGTACACAGGTCATGGTCTATACTGTGACCCTGATGTACACAGGTCAAGGTCTATACTGTGACCCTGATGTACACAGGTCATGTCTATACTGTGACCCTGATGTACACAGGTCATGGTCTATACTGTGACCATGATGTACACAGGTCATGGTCTATACTGTGACCCTGATGTACACAGGTCATGGTCTATACTGTGACCTTGATGTACACAGGTCATGGTCTATACTGTGTCTCTGATGTACACAGGTCATGGTCTATACTGTGAACCTGATGTACACAGGTCAAGGTCTATACTGTGACCCTGATGTACACAGGTCATGGTCTATACTGTGACCCTGATGTACACAGGTCAAGGTCTATACTGTGACCCTGATGTACACAGGTCATGGTCTATACTGTGACTCTGATGTACACAGGTCATGGTCTATACTGTGACCCTGATGTACACAGGTCATGGTCTATACTGTGACTCTGATGTACACAGGTCATGGTCTATACTGTGACCCTGATGTACACAGGTCATGGTCTATACTGTGACCCTGATGTACACAGGTCATGGTCTATACTGTGACCCTGATGTACACAGGTCATGGTCTATACTGTGACCCTGATGTACACAGGTCATGGTCTATACTCTGACCCTGATGTACACAGGTTATGGTCTATACTGTGACCCTGATGTACACAGGTCATGGTCTATACTGTGACCCTGATGTACACAGGTCATTGTCTATACTGTGACCCTGATGTACACAGGTCATGGTCTATACTGTGACCCTGATGTACACAGGTCATGGTCTATACTGTGACCCTGATGTACACAGGTCAAGGTCTATACTGTGACCCTGATGTACACAGGTCATGGTCTATACTGTGACTCTTATGTACACAGGTCATGGTCTATACTGTGACCCTGATGTACACAGATCATGGTCTATACTGTGACCCTGATGTACACAGGTCATGGTCTATACTGTGACTCTGATGTACACAGGTCATGGTCTATACTGTGACCCTGATGTACACAGGTCATGGTCCATACTGTGACCCTGATGTACACAGGTTATGGTCTATACTGTGGCCCTGATGTACACAGGTCATGGTCTATACTGTGACCCTGATGTACACAGGTCATGGTCTATACTGTGACTCTGATGTACACAGGTCATGGTCTATACTGTGACCCTGATGTACAGAGGTCATGGTCTATACTGTGACTCTGATGTACACAGGTCATGGTCTATACTGTGACCCTGATGTACACAGATCATGGTCTATACTGTGACCCTGATGTACACAGGTCATGGTCTATACTGTGACCCTGATGTACACAGGTCCTGGTCTATACTGTGACCTTGATGTACACAGGTCATGGTCTATACTGTGAACCTGATGTACACAGGTCATGGTCTATACTGTGACCCTGATGTACACAGGTCATGGTCTATACTGTGACCCTGATGTACACAGGTCATGGTCTATACTGTGACCTTGATGTACACAGGTCATGGTCTATACCGTGAACCTGATGTAAACAGGTCATGGTCTATACTGTGACCCTGATGTACACAGGTCATGGTCTATACTGTGACCCTGATGTACACAGGTCATGGTCCATACTGTGACCCTGATGTACACAGGTCAAGGTCTATACTGTGACCCTGACGTACACAGGTCATGGTCTATACTGTGACCCTGATGTACACAGGTCATGGTCCATACTGTGACCCTGATGTACACAGGTCATGCACAATACTGTGACAATGACGTACACAGATCATGGTCCATACTGTGACCCCTGACGTACATAGGCCATGGTTTACACTGTGACCCTCACGTACACAGGTCATGGTCTATACTGTGACCCTGACGTACACAGGTCATGGTCCATACTGTGACCTTAAAGTATACAGGTCATGGTCCATATTGTGACCCTCGCGTACACAGGTCATGGTCCCTATTGTGACCCTGGCGTACACAGGTCATGGTCTATACTGTGACCCTGACGTACAGAGGTTATGGTCTATACTGTGACCCTGACGTACAGAGGTTATGGTCTATACTGTGACCCTGATGTACACAGGGCATGGTCTATACTGTGACCCTGATGTGCACAGGTCATGATCCATACTGTGACCCTGACGTACAGAGGTCAGGGTCCATACTGTGACCCTGACGTACACAGCTTATGGTCTATACTGTGACCCTGACGTACACAGGTCATGGTCCATATTGTGACCCTGACGTAGATAGGTCATGGTCCATACTGTAACCCTGACGTACACAGGTCATGGTCAATACTGTGACCTTGGCGTACACAGGTCATGGTCAATACTATGACCCTGACGTAGACAGATCATGGTTAAAACTGTGACCCTGACGTACACAGGTCATGGTCCATACTGTGACCCTGACGTACAGAGGTCATGGTCCATACTGTGACCCTGACGTAAACAGGTCATGGTCAATACTGTGACCCTGACGTACACATGCCATGGTCAATACTGTGACCTTGGCGTACACAGGTCATGGTCAAAACTGTAATCCTGACGTACACAGGTCATGGTCAATACTGTGACCCTGACGTGCACAGGTCATGGTCAGTACTGTGACATTGACGTACACAGGTCATGGTCAATACTGTGACCCTGACGTACACAGGTCATGGTCAATACTGTGACCCTGACGTACACAGGTCATGGTCAAAACTGTGACCCTGACGTTCACTGGTCATGGTAAATACTGTGACTCTGACGTGCACAGGTCATGGTCAATACTGTGACCCTGACGTACACAGGTCATGGTCAATACTGTGACCCTGACGTACACAGGTCATGGTCAAAACTGTGACCCTGACGTACACTGGTCATGGTAAATACTGTGACCCTGACGTGCACAGGTCATGGTCAATACTGTGACCCTGACGTACACAGGTCATGGTCAATACTGTGACCCTGACGTACACAGGTCATGGTCAAAACTGTGACCCTGACGTACACAGGTCATGGTCAAAACTGTGACCCTGACGTACACTGGTCATGGTCAAAACTGTGACCCTGACGTACACAGGTCATGGTCAAAACTGTGACCCTGACGTACACAGGTAATGGTCAATACTGTGACCCTGACGTACACAGGTCATGGTCAAAACTGTGACCCTGACGTACACAGGTAATGGTCAATACTGTGACCCTGACGTACACAGGTCATGGTCAAAACTGTGACCCTGACGTACACAGGTAATGGTCAATACTGTGACCCTGACGTACACAGGTCATGGTCAAAACTGTGACCCTGACGTACACAGGTCATGGTCAAAACTGTGACCCTGACGTACACAGGTAATGGTCAATACTGTGACCCTGACGTACACAGGTCATGGTCAAAACTGTGACCCTGACGTACACAGGTCATGGTCAAAACTGTGACCCTGGCGTACACAGGTCATGGTCAAAACTGTGACCCTGACGTACACAGGTCATGGTCAAAACTGTGACCCTGACGTACACAGGTCATGGTCAAAACTGTGACCCTGGCGTACACAGGTCATGGTCAAAACTGTGACCCTGACGTACACAGGTCATGGTCAAAACTGTGACCCTGGCGTACACAGGTCATGGTCAAAACTGTGACCCTGGCGTACACAGGTCATGGTCAAAACTGTGACCCTGACGTACACAGGTCATGGTCAAAACTGTGACCCTGGCGTACACAGGTCATGGTCAAAACTGTGACCCTGGCGTACACAGGTCATGGTCAAAACTGTGACCCTGACGTGATGAATATAATAACCTATTTTAATATCTTTTTTGAAGGTAAGGTGAGAGTAAGGTAAGATAAGGTAAGGTGAGGGTAAGGCAAGGTAAGTTGAGGTGGGAGTAAGGTAAGGTGACAGTAAGGTAAGGTGAGGTGAGAGTAAGGTAAAGTAAGGTGAGAGTAAGGTAAGGTAAGGTGAGAGTAAGGTAAGGTAAAATGAAAGTAAGGTAAGGTAAGGTGAGAGTAAGGTAAGGTAAAGTAAGATGAGAGTAAGGTAAAGTAAAGTGAGAGCAAGGTAAGGTAAGGTGAGAGTAAGGTAAGGCGAGAGTAAGGTAAGGTGAAAGTGAAGTAAGGCAAGCTGGGGTGAGAGTATGGTAAGGTGACAGTAAGGTAAGGTGAGGTGAGAGTAAGGTAAAGTGAGAGTAACGTAAGGTAAAGTGAGAGTAAGATAAGGTAAGGTAGGGTGAGAGGAAGATAAGGTAAGATAAGGTAAGATAAGGTAAGGTGAGAGTAAGGTAAGGTAAGGTAAGGTGAGAGTAAGGTAAAGTAAGGTGAGAGTAAGGTAAGGTAAGGTGAGAGTAAGGTAAGGTAAGTTGAGAGTAAGTTAAGGTACGGTGAGAGTAAGGTAAGGTAAGGTGAGAGTAAGGTAAGGTAAGTTGAGAGTAAGTTAAGGTATGGTGAGAGTAAGGTAAGTTAAGGCAAGGTGAGAGTAAGGTAAGGTGAGAGTAAGGTAAGTTAAGGTAAGGTGAGAGTAAGGTAAGGTAAGGGGTAACCTAACGTAAGGTGAGGTAAGGTAAGGTAAGGTAAGGTGAGAGTAAGGTAAGGTGAGAGTAAGGTAATGTGAGAGTAAGGTAAGGTGAGAGTAAGGTAAGGTGAGAATAAGGTAATGTGAGAGTAAGGTAAGGTGAGAGTAAGGTAAGGTGAGAGTAAGGTAAGGTAAGGTAAGATGAGAGCAAGGTAATGTGAGAGTAAGGTAAGGTGAGAGTAAGGTAATGTGAGAGTAAGGTAATGTGAGAGTAAGGTAAGGTGAGAGTAAGGTAAGGTGAGAATAAGGTAATGTGAGAGTAAGGTAAGGTGAGAGTAAGGTAAGGTGAGAGTAAGGTAAGGTGAGAGTAAGGCAAGGTGAGAGTAAAGTAAGGTGAGAGTAAGGTAATGTGAGAGTAAGGTAATGTGAGAGTAAGGTAAAGTGAGAGTAAGGTAAGGTGAGAGTAAGGTAAGGTGAGAGTATGGTAAGGTGAGAGTAAAGTAAGGTGAGAGTAAGGTAAGGTGAAAGTAAGGTAAGGTGAGAGTAAGGTAAGGTGAAAGTAAGGTAATGTGAGGATTAGGTAATGTGAGAGTAAGGTAAAGCCAGAGTAAGGTAAGGTAAGAGTAAGGTAAGGTGAGAGTAAGGTAATGTGAGAGTAAGGTAATGTGAGAGTAAGGTAAAGTGAGAGTAAGGTAAGGTGAGAGTAAGGTAAGGTGAGAGTAAGGTAAGGTGAGATTAAGGTAAGGTGAGAGTATGGTAAGGTGAGAGTAAAGTAAAGTGAGAGTAAGGTAAGGTGAAAGTAAGGTAAGGTGAGAGTAAGGTAAGGTGAGTGTAAGGTAATGTGAGAGTTAGGTAATGTGAGAGTAAGGTAATGTGAGAGTAAGGTAAAGTCAGAGTAAGGTAAGGTGAGAGTAAGGTAAGGTGAGAGTAAGGTAAGGTGAGAGTAAGGTAAGGTGAGAGTAAGGTAAGGTGAGAGTAAGGTAATGTGAGAGTAAGGTAAGGTGAGAGTAAGGTAAGGTGAGAGTAAGGTAAGGTGAGAGTAAGGTAAGGTGAGAGTAAGGTAAAGTCAGAGTAAGGTAAGGTGAGAGTAAGGTAAGGTGAGAGTAAGGTAAGGTGAGAGTAAGGTAAGGTGAGAGTAAGGTAAAGTCAGAGTAAGGTAAGGTGAGAGTAAGGTAAGGTGAGAGTAAGGTAAGGTGAGAGTAAGGTAAGGTATCGTAATGTGTGAGTGCGTATGTGATGGTTAGACAACATTAAGGTGACAGGATCTAGACAACAATAAGGTGACAGACTGTAGACAACAAAAAGGTGACAGACTGTAGACAACAGTAAGGTGACAAACTGTAGACAACATTAAGGTAACAGACTGTAGACAACAATAAGGTGACAGACTGTAGACAACAATAAGGTGACAAACTGTAGACAACATTAAGGTGACAGACTGTAGACAACAATAAGGTGACAAACTGTAGACAACATTAAGGTGACAGACTGTAGACAACAATAAGGTGACAGACTGTAGACAACAATAAGGTGACAGACTGTAGACAACAATAAGGTGACAAATTGTACACAAAAAAAGGTGACAGACTGTAGACAACAATAAGGTGACAAACTGTAGACAACATTAAGGTGACAGACTGTAGACAACAATAAGGTGACAGACTGTAGACAACAATAAGGTGACAGACTGTAGACAACAATAAGGTGACAAATTGTACACAAAAAAAGGTGACAGACTGTAGACAACAATAAGGTGACAGACTGTAGACAAAAATAAGGTGACAGACTGTAGACAGCAATAAGGTGACAGACTGCAGACAACAATAAGGTGACAGACTGTAGACAACAATAAGGTGACAGACTGTAGACAACAATAAGGTGACAGACTGTAGACAACAATAAGGTGACAGACTGTAGACAACAATAAGGTGACAGACTGTAGACAACAATAAGGTGACAGACTGTAGACAGCAATAAGGTGACAGACTGCAGACAACAATAAGGTGACAGACTGTAGACAACAATAAGGTGACAGACTGTAGACAACAATAAGGTGACAGACTGTAGACAACAATAAGGTGACAGACTGTAGACAAAAATAAGGTGACAGACTGTAGACAGCAATAAGGTGACAGACTGCAGACAACAATAAGGTGACAGACTGTAGACAACAATAAGGTGACAGACTGTAGACAACAATAAGGTGACAGACTGTAGACAACAATAAGGTGACAGACTGTAGACAACAATAAGGTGACAGACTGTAGACAACAATAAGGTGACAGACTGTAGACAGCAATAAGGTGACAGACTGCAGACAACAATAAGGTGACAGACTGTAGACAACAATAAGGTGACAGACTGTCCTGATGATATAAATTACATATTAAGGTCTGTCGTGAGATAGATCAGTAAAACCGAGCAACACAAACACAGTAAAGATCAGAATAAAACAAAAAGGTACGTAATGACAACCTTAAAAAACAAGCCTATTAAATTTGTATTTATATTACTTGTGTTGTCGCATATTTAATATTTTCTTAGGCTGGCAACTTTTAGTTTAGGCATCTGAGATATCAGGGCCAGAATTATTCAGTGATGTATTCTCTGCAACACTGAACAGATACATACCTGATAATATTTATATAGAAAAACATCTGAAAAATACGTGTGCCATATGTGACATAATTAGAGACCATAGTCAACATATATTGTTCACCACTGTTCGTCCCTCTACCAATAGACATATGAAAACCTGCCAGAACTAAGATGAAAGTTGATGGGAGGAAATTACCTGGTTATATACGTCAGGTGCCAGAGAAGTTGGGCCCGCAGGCTTCTAGCAGCAACAGGCAGGTTGACCAAGCTGTCAGCTAGGCTGGCCTCAGCCCAGACTATCAAAGATATGATGTTCTTAATTTTAATGGTTAAATTTTTATTGTTGGTGCATGCCTAAGGGACCTTAGGATACTATTTTTAAGTGACAGTCTAATCTTCTTAAAACTTGCGACACCTGTCGTATGTCCAAGACAGATACAATAACAATATCAGACGCTTTAAGTACAAACCTGAGACATAAGCCTGTGAGACTGAGTCTCAGACTGTTATGAGTACATTGTGGAGAGACTAGAGTATCGAACACATTGTTCATCAGTCTGGTACAAACTTTGGAACGTTGTTCCTGGTCCTTTACAACGATGACACTTTCCGGACATGTTGCCAACACAAAATATATATATTAATATTATTTTGTAATAAAAAATAGCGAAAGGAGCCTTTTTACTTGACAAGTTACATCGTATAATTAAACTTTCTACATCAACTTTCAACGTTGATAAACAACAAAATGAAAAATATGATAGAGGCTTTGATAAGTTATTTTTAATAATACTCGAAATATTTTGTAAGTGTTCACAGGAAAAATAAAATGATCTTAGATAAGAAACAATTGGTTTAGGTTATGGATGTTTTCATTGTTTTGTTCATTTGAACTTGTGTATTGCAATATTAACGTATGGATGTTTATGGTGAGGTGGGTGATGGAGTGTGTTGAACAATGATAGCTCAGTGTTACTGGTGTCAGGTGGGTGATGGAGTGTGTTGAACAATGATAGTTCAGTGTTACTGGTGTGAGGTGGGTGATGGAGTGTGTTGAACAATGATAGTTCAGTGTTACTGGTGTCAGGTGGGTGATGGAGTGTGTTGAACAATGATAGTTCAGTGTTACTAGTGTCAGGTGGGTGATGGAGTGTGTTGAACAATGATAGTTCAGTGTTACTAGTGTCAGGTGGGTGATGGAGTGTGTTGAACAATGATAGTTCAGTGTTACTAGTGTCAGGTGGGTGATGGAGTGTGTTGAACAATGATAGTTCAGTGTTACTAGTGTCAGGTGGGTGATGGAGTGTGTTGAACAATGATTGTTCAGTGTTACTGGTGTCAGGTGGGTGATGGAGTGTGTTGAACAATGATAGTTCAGTGTTACTAGTGTCAGGTGGGTGATGGAGTGTGTTGAACAATGATAGTTCAGTGTTACTGGTGTGAGGTGGGTGATGGAGTGTGTTGAACAATGATAGTTCAGTGTTACTGGTGTCAGGGGGGTGATGGAGTGTGTTGAACAATGATAGTTCAGTGTTACTAGTGTCAGGGGGGTGATGGAGTGTGTTGAACAATGATAGTTCAGTGTTACTAGTGTCAGGGGGGTGATGGAGTGTGTTGAACAATAATAGTTCAGTGTTACTGGTGTGAGGTGGGTGATGGAGTGTGTTGAACAATGATAGTTCAGTGTTACTGGTGTCAGGGGGGTGATGGAGTGTGTTGAACAATGATAGTTATGTGTTACTGGTGTCAGGTGGGTGATGGAGTGTGTTGAACAATGATAGTTCAGTGTTACTGGTGTCAGGGGGGTGATGGAGTGTGTTGAACAATGATAGTTATGTGTTACTGGTGTCAGGTGGGTGATGGAGTGTGTTGAACAATGATAGTTCAGTGTTACTGGTGTCAGGGGGGTGATGGAGTGTGTTGAACAATGATAGTTCAGTGTTACTGGTGTCAGGTGGGTGATGGAGTGTGTTGAACAATGATAGTTCAGTGTTACTGGTGTCACGTGGGTGATGGAGTGTGTTGAACAATGATAGTTCAGTGTTACTGGTGTCAGGGGGGTGATGGAGTGTGTTGAACAATGATAGTTCAGTGTTACTGGTGTCAAGGGGGTGATGGAGTGTGTTGAACAATGATAGTTCAGTGTTACTGGTGTCAGGTGGGTGATGGAGTGTGTTGAACAATGATAGTTCAGTGTTACTGGTGTCAGGGGGGTGATGGAGTGTGTTGAACAATAATAGTTCAGTGTTACTAGTGTCAGGTGGGTGATGGAGTGTGTTGAACAATGATTGTTCAATGTTACTGGTGTGAGGTGGGTGATGGAGTGTGTTGAACAATGATAGTTATGTGTTACTGGTGTCAGGGGGGTGATGGAGTGTGTTGAACAATGATTGTTCAATGTTACTGGTGTCAGGGGGGTGATGGAGTGTGTTGAACAATGATAGTTATGTGTTACTGGTGTCAGGGGGGTGATGGAGTGTGTTGAACAATGATAGTTCAGTGTTACTGGTGTCAAGGGGGTGATGGAGTGTGTTGAACAATGATAGTTCAGTGTTACTGGTGTCAGGTGGGTGATGGAGTGTGTTGAACAATGATAGTTCAGTGTTACTGGTGTCAGGGGGGTGATGGAGTGTGTTGAACAATAATAGTTCAGTGTTACTGGTGTGAGGTGGGTGATGGAGTGTGTTGAACAATGATAGTTATGTGTTACTGGTGTCAGGGGGGTGATGGAGTGTGTTGAACAATGATAGTTCAGTGTTACTGGTGTCAGGGGGGTGATGGAGTGTGTTGAACAATAATAGTTCAGTGTTACTGGTGTGAGGTGGGTGATGGAGTGTGTTGAACAATGATAGTTATGTGTTACTGGTGTCAGGGGGGTGATGGAGTGTGTTGAACAATGATAGTTCAGTGTTACTGGTGTCAGGGGGGTGATGGAGTGTGTTGAACAATGATAGTTCAGTGTTACTGGTGTCAGGGGGGTGATGGAGTGTGTTGAACAATAATAGTTCAGTGTTACTGGTGTGAGGTGGGTGATGGAGTGTGTTGAACAATGATAGTTCAGTGTTACTGGTGTCAGGGGGGTGATGGAGTGTGTTGAACAATGATAGTTATGTGTTACTGGTGTCAGGGGGGTGATGGAGTGTGTTGAACAATGATAGTTCAGTGTTACTGGTGTCAGGTGGGTGATGGAGTGTGTTGAACAATGATAGTTATGTGTTACTGGTGTCAGGTGGGTGATGGAGTGTGTTGAACAATCATAGTTCAGTGTTACTGGTGTCAGGTGGGTGATGGAGTGTGTTGAACAGTGTTTTCTACAGTACGTCTAGTCTTGGGTGTTGGTCACGTCCTAGACCATGATAAATGGTCTAAGCTAAACCAGAAAGTCGTAAGATTCAGTTTACCATATGCGGGTTATTCGTGGATTGTGCCTACGCTTTGTGTAATGGATTACAGTTGTTGATAAAACAGGGCATGGCATGAGAAAAATATTCACGAATACGAAGTCATAAATTAATGAACGGGGCGAGACACGTGACCATGAAGGAGTGACCAGGATGGCCCAACAGGTGAGAAATGCTAGTGGACGGGCAAGAAAGTCTAACTATTGAGTTTCGCCGTAAGGGAACAAACTAGTGCTCCTTAACGTTTTGGTCACTGCCACATAAAACTTGTTTAAGTTCTAGTTTCGACTCACGAAATGGCAATAAACTGCAAACAATTCACGGAAGGCAACATCCTTTCCCAATACGTTTCGTTTAAAACAACGTTAATAATCTTAGATGGTAGTATGATCATTTACAACTCATTGGATTTGATGCTCATTACTGATAATTCGTGTTTGAGTACAGTATTACCGCTCTGATTTTCTTCTTCTAAATGCTCCACTATACGCACCTCAGTCCGAGATATTTATAGTAATGAAGTGAGGATAAACGTGTGTGGATTTTTTTTGCTTAATTTATTAATGTAGAGCATATAAATGAGTAATATAATAATTGTGAATTATAATGTGATGCTATTTGAACCCTTCGAAAAATTTCGAGTGAAGGGGGGGCTGCAGAATAGCCTGGGGAGTGACGCAGATAAGGGACGCCAGTTTGTAATTTGTGAACACTGGTTGTCGTGGGAAATTCTGCTAATAATCCAGCGTCTTCCGAGCCAAATTGGAGGGTTTCGAGTTGAATTTGTAATTAGGAACCTGTTTTAATGTCCCATGCTGGAGAATTGGGACAGGAAATTTGCGGAATCTCAAGAATTATGCGTGGATGGCAGAAGATTAGGGATAGGAACATTATGCACAGGGAAGTGTACCATTAGTCCTTGCATTTAAATCTCTAGCTGGTGTTGTGGTGTGATTCATCTACAGTAATTAAGTGGTGAGTGTTAATACAAATTTCTTTACAGTCCACAATTTTAATTTACCCGAGTAGCTGATTTTAATATTGCAATTATTAATTTAATGTCAGGTCTAGATTTTTGTGTGAGTGGTGATGCAGTGGGCATCGAAGGAGTAACAGTCCTGCGACCTACTGTGACTAAAGTCCCACTTATCTCAGCCAAATTACTTGCCTGCAGTAATTAAGGTAATACCCTGTAAACCTCATACAGGTAATTTCCTCACATAATAATAATAATAATAATAATAATAATAATAATAATAATAATAATAATAATAATAATAATAATAATAATAATAATAATATGTACCAGGGTGGGATGATGTTGGCTAGAGTGAGGTACGAGGCTTTGTTGATTAATATCAAAGCTTGGGGGGGATGTCTATTGGGGTTAAATGGGTTGTTTAGGAGGAATATAGAAGTTAGTGTGCTTTGAAGTGGAGATCATTTGTATATAGGTGAGTATAGCTCAGAACGCTCCCCGCCCGCCCATGTTTTCTACCTGTAAGTTCAATTTTAGCCTGAGAAAGACCCGGGCCGGGACTATACCGGCGAATCAAACAGGAACATCCTAAGCGCATTCCTTTCCAGGGTCCCCCCCAACGTGCCACACCGTTACCCCAGGGTGTCAAGGTCGTTCCACCTTCCCAGGACTCTTCCCCTGGGAGAGTCCAGGTCACTGTGCTTGAGTCAGGTCATAGATGCACCATCACATCTCAAATGAGCTCATTCATGAGAATATAATATTGATCTTCTTAAGGACCCCAATGGAAATAAGTTAGACAGTCCTCGATGACGCACTGACTTTCTTGGGTTATCCTGGGTGGCTAACCCTCCGGGGTTAAAAATCCGAACGAAATCTTATCTTATCTTATCTTATCTCCTTCATATTTCATAAACTCCTTATCGAAATTATTTTTTTCTTATTCTAAATACGTTAAAAATTTTTTGACTTCAAATGGTTTTACATTATATTGAAAAAAAGTCATATTAATGAATCAATTAAAAACTTGAATAATATATCAAAACTTACGACTTCATACATAGATTCACATATGAACTTGAATAATTTACTGCCTTATTAAATATTCATCAACCACACATTTACAGGGTAACCTAAATACTTTTTCTCATTTAGTTACATTTAGTTATATTTAAAGTTCTCCCTATGTACAGTAATTTATATTTTACAACAGATCCTTAAATTCTTCCATCACATATCAGAAATATTAGATTATTATTTAGTTATAGCTACAGTGAGAGAGGCAGATGGTGTATACCTGGAGTATACCTGGAGAGTAAGAAGCAGATGGTGTATACCTGGAGTATACCTGGAGAGTAAGAAGCAGATGGTGTATACCTGGAGAGTAAGAAGCAGATGGTGTATACCTGGAGAGTAAGAAGCAGATGGTGTATACCTGGAGAGTAAGAAGCAGATGGTGTATACCTGGAGAGTAAGAAGCAGATGGTGTATACCTGGAGTATACCTGGAGAGTAAGAAGCAGATGGTGTATACCTGGAGTATACCTGGAGAGTAAGAAGCAGATGGTGTATACCTGGAGTATACCTGGAGAGTAAGAAGCAGATGGTGTATACCTGGAGTATACCTGGAGAGTAAGAAGCAGATGGTGTATACCTGGAGTATATCTGGAGAGTACGAAGCAGATGGTGTATACCTGGAGAGGGTTTCGGGGGTCAACGCCCCCCCGGCCCGGTCTGTGACCAGGGAAAATGACATCGGCGAGCAAGAGAGAAGTCAAATTTTATAGATTAAAGGAGTGATGTAAACGATTTAGAAAAGCCGACAGGTTGAAGAATAAGACAGTGTTTAGGAATCTTTACTGTGGAATCTTTTCCGCAGTGGTTTCTTCAGTCCAAGATAGAGAAGAACGGTGGAAAACGAAGAGTAAGAAGTAAGCAGTCCCTGGACCTGCAGTCAATGTGGTTCAACAGTAAAGGTGCCCAACTGTTGCACATGTGTCTTATGCTATGAAAACTATGCTATGCTATGAAATATGTGATATTGACAACAATCTCCACCTACCTGACCCACTTGGGAGGTCACACTAACCACTCAACCCAAACAATCCCTCAACTTCACAAAATTGGCTGCACAAAAAACAGGGACCTTGACATGACTGGAGTTATTAAGATAATTCTATGATTTGTGATTATTTTCCCCAAATATTACAATAAATCACGAGATTATTAATCAGCAATTCCTTGTTGGCATGAACCAAGCAGTTTATTTCTTCTAGTTGGTTCTCTCACAAACTATTAAAAAAACAAAAAAATTCCAGTAGCGTGTCTAGAAAGTTGTTAGACTCAAGATTTCCTGTCAAATTGCTCCAGTCACTTTAGTAAAACTTAAAAATCTTCCATTAAAACAGCTTTTCTGTATGATACCTCAGTAATTTCGTCCCATAGAAGTCTACCGTGATCTATATCATGGTTTGAGGACCTGTAAATTACACCCAAGATTAATTTTTCATGTCCCTCGAGAAACTGTAGTCAAATAGATTCAGTGTACGTCGCTTCCATTTTGATATCTTGTTTAATGCACCAGTATAAATTATCTCTGACATACCTCGCCATTCCACCACCCTTCCTGTTATCTTTATCAGTGTGGAATAATTCATAGCCTTGTATACAGCATTTCTCTATCTTTCAGATTGAACATTCAATTAATCTCAACTCATCCATCTTACTTTTATCGCTCCTGCTCCTAGTTTAGCAGATCATAATAGAGTTAGTCAGTCACTGCCCTCTTCTCTCTCTCTCTCTCTCTCTCTCTCTCTCTCTCTCTCTCTCTCTCTTCGATTATTGATCAATTCCTTAGATTTTATTAGTAACCATATGATTAACAATCATGTCTTCTGAACATTTGCCTAAAGTATCTTCGCAATTTTTGCTGTTTTTATCATTTGTGCTGAAGGTTAATTGTTTTACACAAACACATACCTACATCTCTATCTTCCATTAGTTTAAAGTCCTAGACAGCTCAGCAACGGCACCTTCGACAGAGTTGGCTAATGCTACCACTCCTGCCCTTGAGAGATGTATACCATCCCCTGCATACATATCACGTTTCAGACAGAAATTGTCTCAGTTATCAATGAATAGAACTACAAGTTCTCTGCAGTACCTGTTTAACCAGTAATTTACTCCAATTGCCCTAGGTATCCATTCATTGCCCACTCCTCTTCTAGGCAAAATGGTACAAATGATAGGTGTCCCTCCCATAGATCTAATTAAATCTATTACTCTCCCATACTTACCTAGTAGCTCCTGTCTCCTGCCCTTCCCAACATCATTTCCACCAGCACTGAGGCAGATAATGGGCTTGTTCCCATTACCGGTTTACCATGTCACCAACACCGGCTCCCAGGAAACACACCCTCTGTCTCACCTCCCTATCTCTATTACAGAAGACATAATTTATGTATTTAACTTGTGAGTCGCTGACCACATGGATATTCTTACCTTTATTTTCAGAGGAGATGATGGTACCTTTATCGTCACTGATCACTGAAGTACATTCGTCTTGGAGAACAGAAAAGCGATGATGTTTCTTCTTTTACAAAGACTCACTTCCCATTTGTTATTGCTACCAGTTTGTTTTCTTACTGCTGGTATCCTGTTTCCCTTCGGTAACTCCAACCACCTTATCAAAGCTAATTTTTAGCTTAGTATTTTCCTCCTTGAGAAGAAGAATCACTTCCTTCAATGCCTTTACCATTGACTTTAAAACGCTACAGAAGCTAATCCCGCAAGAATAGCTGTAGACAGGTAGCGTGACCTCTCTCTTTCAATTATTATTACTGCGGTCATAGAGTCTGAAAACTCCAGCCCGTCGCGTTAGCCACTAGACCAGCTAGCCACAATAAGATTCATCCAACTAGGTATATTTCTACACCATAGGAAGGTTAGCACAGGCACCTCTGTGACCACAAATGCAAGTTTTTACAGACGAATCTCCAGCTAGCGTGGCCGTGACGAACTCTAGCTCAAGTCCCTTCACTGCTAACCTTCCTATGGTGTAGAAATATACCTAGTTGGATGAATCTTATTGTGGCTAGCTGGTCTAGTGGCTAACGCGACGGGCTGGAGTTTTGAGACTCTATGACCGCGGGTTCAATCCCGGCCGGGGGTATGGTTTAATTATTATTACTGTTATTATTATTATTAGTAGTAGTATAATTATTATTATTTCTTAGCTCTGACATCCATGTTCAGTCAAGTTAAATTAAATACATCTAAATACATTTAAATCAAATGTATTTGATTAAATACATTTGATACATCTGACAGCCCCCTGTAGTCAGGTACATACAGGTCAGTCCTCACCCTCACAAAAACATACCTGAACAAGATTACTGCATCACAATAACTATCAACAAATAATCAGTAAATATGAATCATATTCACTTATTTGGTCAAAAAATTATTGTGTACTTTTCAATGATATTGAAAAATATATGCGACACATGCCTCCAAATTCAAGTATTATACCATTGGTTTAAAATACATAAATCACATTCGCATTTAAATGAGTCGTTAATAAAATCCTCATTTAGATTATTTGTTATCTAATAAACTAATTTATCGGACCATTCACTAGCTGCACGTTCAATATTTCTTTCAACTAACACATTATCAGTTTGTTTATCAGCGACTTTTAGTTGTCTGTTTCTCCTTCTTTACATAAGAGTCATCTTGCAAATTCACAAAATTCTCACCATTGGAATTCTTTAATTATTTTACAAATAAAAATAAATCGATAGAACTCCACATATTTTGAAGATCCTCCTGTGAAACACAACTGAGTCTGGTGACATTGTCCCTCCAGAGAGTTAAAAGACGCACCTTCTTCCAGAGTCCCTCCAGCGTGTTAAAAGACGCACCTTCTTCAAGAGTCCCACCAGCGTGTTAAAAGACGCACCTTCTTCCAGAGTCCCTCCAGAGAGTTAAAAGACGCACCTTCTTCCAGAGTCCCTCCAGCGTCTTAAAAGACGCACCTTCTTCCAGAGTCCCTCCAGAGTGTTAAAAGACGCACCTTCTTCCAGAGTCCCTCCAGCGTGTTAAAAGACGCACCTTCTTCCAGAGTCCCTCCAGACAGTTAAAAGACGCACCTTCTTCCAGAGTCCCTCCAGAGAGTTAAAAGACGCACCTTCTTCCAGAGTCCCTCCAGCGTGTTAAAAGACGCACCTTCTTCCAGAGTCCCTCCAGAGAGTTAAAAGACGCACCTTCTTCCAGAGTCCCTCCAGCGTCTTAAAAGACGCACCTTCTTCCAGAGTCCCTCCAGCGTGTTAAAAGACGCACCTTCTTCCAGAGTCCCTCCAGAGTGTTAAAAGACGCACCTTCTTCCAGAGTCCCTCCAGCGTGTTAAAAGACGCACCTTCTTCCAGAGTCCCTCCAGAGAGTTAAAAGACGCACCTTCTTCCAGAGTCCCTCCAGCGTCTTAAAAGACGCACCTTCTTCCAGAGTCCCTCCAGCGTGTTAAAAGACGCACCTTCTTCCAGAGTCCCTCCAGAGTGTTAAAAGACGCACCTTCTTCCAGAGTCCCACCAGCGTGTTAAAAGACGCACCTTCTTCCAGAGTCCCTCCAGAGTGTTAAAAGACGCACCTTCTTCCAGAGTCCCTCCAGCGTGTTAAAAGACGCACCTTCTTCCAGAGTCCCACCAGCGTGTTAAAAGACGCACCTTCTTCCAGAGTCCCTCCAGAGAGTTAAAAGACGCACCTTCTTCCAGAGTCCCACCAGCGTGTTAAAAGACGCACCTTCTTCCAGAGTCCCTCCAGCGTGTTAAAAGACGCACCTTCTTCCAGAGTCCCTCCAGCGTGTTAAAAGACGCACCTTCTTCCAGAGTCCCTCCAGCGTGTTAAAAGACGCACCTTCTTCCAGAGTCCCACCAGCGTGTTAAAAGACGCACCTTCTTCCAGAGTCCCTCCAGCGTGTTAAAAGACGCACCTTCTTCCAGAGTCCCTCCAGCGTGTTAAAAGACGCACCTTCTTCAAGAGTCCCACCAGCGTGTTAAAAGACGCACCTTCTTCCAGAGTCCCTCCAGAGAGTTAAAAGACGCACCTTCTTCCAGAGTCCCTCCAGCGTGTTAAAAGACGCACCTTCTTCCAGAGTCCCACCAGCGTGTTAAAAGACGCACCTTCTTCCAGAGTCCCTCCAGAGAGTTAAAAGACGCACCTTCTTCCAGAGTCCCTCCAGCGTGTTAAAAGACGCACCTTCTTCCAGAGTCCCACCAGAGTGTTAAAAGACGCACCTTCTTCCAGAGTCCCTCCAGCGTGTTAAAAGACGCACCTTCTTCCAGAGAGTGAAATTAACAATCGTCCAGAGAGTGAAATTAACAATCGTCCAGAGAGTGAAATTAACAATCGTCCTGAGAGTGAAATTAACAATCGTCCAGAGAGTGAAATTAACAATCGTCCAGAGAGTGAAATTAACAATCGTCCAGAGAGTGAAATTAACAATCGTCCTGAGAGTGAAATTAACAATCGTCCAGAGAGTGTAATTAACAATCTTCCAGAGAGTGAAATTAACAATCGTCCAGAGAGTGAAATTAACAATCGTCCAGAGAGTGAAATTAACAATCGTCCTGAGAGTGAAATTAACAATCGTCCAGAGAGTGAAATTAACAATCGTCCTGAGAGTGAAATTAATAATCGTCCAGAGAGTGAAATTAACAATCGTCCAGAGAGTGAAATTAACAATCGTCCTGAGAGTGAAATTAAAAATCGTCCAGAGAGTGAAATTAACAATCGTCCAGAGAGTGAAATTAACAATCCCTCCAGCGTGTTAAAAGACGCACCTTCTTCCAGAGAGTGTAATTAACAATCTTCCAGAGAGTGAAATTAACAATCGTCCAGAGAGTGAGATTACCAATCGTCCTGAGAGTGAAATTAACAATCGTCCAGAGAGTGAGATTAACAATCGTCCTGAGAGTGAAATTAACAATCGTCCAGAGAGTGAAATTAACAATTTTCCAGAGAGTGAAATTAACAATCGTCCAGAGAGTGAGATTAACAATCGTCCAGAGAGTGAGATTAACAATCGTCCTGAGAGTGAAATTAACAATCGTCCTGAGAGTGAAATTAACAATCGTCCTGAGAGTGAGATTAGCAATCGTCCAGAGAGTGAAATTAACAATCGTCCAGAGAGTGAAATTAACAATCGTCCAGAGAGTGAAATTAACAATCGTCCAGAGAGTGTAATTAACAATTTTCCAGAGAGTGAAATTAACAATCTTCCAGAGAGTGAAATTAACAATCGTCCTGAGAGTGAGATTAACAATCGTCCTGAGAGTGAAATTAACAATCGTCCAGAGAGTGAGATTAACAATCGTGCAGAGAGTGAAATTAACAATCTTCCAGAGAGTGAAATTAACAATCTTCCAGAGAGTGAAATTAACAATCGTCCAGAGAGTGAAATTAACAATCTCCCCATATATAGAGGTTCGTGATCAGTACTTTTCAGTCTAAATACTATCATTACAAATAAAATTTAATATCTATCTCATAAAGAATTAGCTCGTCTAGAGTTCTCTTTTCATATATTGTGAAGTTCCGTTCAGCCTCTTGTGCTGGAGATGCAAGTTTAGCGGATCCTTCCTTTATCAGCAATGTCACACAAATTCCTCGTTTATGTTCTCCTGTCATTTCTTCGAGAATATGCATATAAATCGTCAATTATTATGGATTACTTACTCCTTCGCGTAAGGAAAACCAAAGCAAATTACTAATTCTTTCTGACGGTTGTCACGCCACAGCATCATGTTCACTCAGGTCAGTCTCCAGCCTCACTTAGGAGTCTGTGGAGACAAAGAACTTTGTCCTTGGAGGCAAAGAGGGGAATGTATGAGAGTATAGTTTTACCAACGCTCTTATATGGGTGTGAAGCGTGGGTGATGAATGTTGCAGCGAGGAGAAGGCTGGAGGCAGTGGAGATGTCATGTCTGAGGGCAATGTGTGGTGTGAATATAATGCAGAGAATTCGTAGTTTGGAAGTTAGGAGGAGGTGCGGGATTACCAAAACTGTTGTCCAGAGGGCTGAGGAAGGGTTGTTGAGGTGGTTCGGACATGTAGAGAGAATGGAGCGAAACAGAATGACTTCAAGAGTGTATCAGTCTGTAGTGGAAGGAAGGCGGGGTAGGGGTCAGCCTAGGAAGGGTTGGAGGGAGGGGGTAAAGGAGGTTTTGTGTGCGAGGGGCTTGGACTTCCAGCAGGCATGCGTGAGCGTGTTTGATAGGAGTGAATGGAGACAAATGGTTTTTAATACTTGACGTGCTGTTGGAGTGTGAGCAAAGTAACATTTATGAAGGGATTCAGGGAAACCGGCAGGCCGGACTTGAGTCCTGGAGATGGGAAGTACAGTGCCTGCACTCTGAAGGAGGGGTGTTAATGTTGCAGTTTAAAAACTGTAGTGTAAAGCACCCTTCTGGCAAGACAGTGATGGAGTGAATGATGGTGAAAGTTTTTCTTTTTCGGGCCACCCTGCCTTGGTGGGAATCGGCCGGTGTGATAATAAAATAATAAAATAAATATATATATATATATAGATCTCACAAACATAAATATTAATATATATATAAAATACGACTGCAATAGAAATGTTACTGACAGAAACAAAATAATTTCTTATCCTGATTCGCTGGGGTCGCCCATTTTAACTCCCTGGGTAGGACAGCGATCTAGTGGAAATCCTACAGACGTGTGGGCTGAGGATGTGGTCGAGGACTCTGAGTTTTCTAGGGATTGATGATTAAGACACTTATGCAACACTTGGGTATTTTATTGTGGATACGTGTGGCCAACAAATGGCTTCCTCATTATGGTACAGAGATGAACGGTGGAAGATGAGGAGCAGTTTGAGGTTTTCATTCCCTCAGCCTTGAGGTAATCAGTCCCTCATTGCTGAAATATTTCCACAGTGAAGATACCCAAGCGTTGACCAAGAGTCTTAATCAACTTGTCAGTTATCTGAACCATTGATCAACAGCTCCCTACGGATTGCAGTATCGCAGGGCAGGAGATTCCTCAGGCAGGGGTAAGGATCCTATGAACTCTCTGGGGACTACACCGCAATGCAGGAGACCGTCCAGGTCTGTTATTGCAGATGAATGGTTCAGAGAATAGACACATTGATACACGTGTCTAATTTATCAACAAGTCTGTTCTTGTTTATAATTTACATTAATGATATTGACGAAGGAATAACAAGTGACGTGAATAAATTCACTAATGACCCAAAAATAGGCCGAATTATAGTTTCTGGGGGATACTATTGAACTTCAAGAAGAATTTGAAAAATTGTCCCTCCAGTAGAAAGCAGAGAAGCACGAGTACGCTAAGACACAACAAAATAAGTGTCAGGGGCCCAAGACTGTTCAACTACCTCCCAGGATACATAAGGGGGGATTACCAAAGGACCCCTGGCTGTCTTCAAGAAAGCGCTGGACAGGCACCTAAAGTCAGTATCTGATCAGCCAGGCTGTGGTATGTGTGTCGGTTTGCGTGCAGCCAGCAGCGATAGTCTGGTGGATCAGGCACTGATCCACCGAGAGGCCTGGTTACAGAACGGGCCACGGGGGGCGTTGGTCCCCGAAAACCCGAAAACGTGACAGATGCAGCTCAGTGTAAACAGGTGTAAACTAGTGTAAGCAAGTGTGAACAAGTGTAAACTAGTGTAAACTAGTGTAAGCAAGTGTGAACAAGTGTAAACTAGTGTAAACTAGTGTAAGCAAGTGTAAACTAGTGTAAACTTTGCATGGTATTCTGGGTGACGAAGAGCATGATCACAGTGGAAGTTACAAACAGAAATATGAAGCCAAGACAACAGTGCCTCAGTGTGCTAACAGAAATATGAAGCCAAGACAACAGTACCTCAGTGTGCTAACAGAAATATGAAGCCAAGACAACAGTGTCTCAGTGTGCTAACAGAAATATGAAGCCAAGACAACAGTGTCTCAGTGTGCTAACAGAAATATGAAGCCAAGACAACAGTGTCTCAGTGTGCTAACAGAAATATGAAGCCAAGACAGCAGTACCTCAGTGTGCTAACAGAAATATGAAGCCAAGACAACAGTGCCTCAGTGTGCTAACAGAAATATGAAGCCAAGACAACAGTGCCTCAGTGTGCTAACAGAAATATGAAGCCAAGACAACAGTACCTCAGTGTGCTAACAGAAATATGAAGCCAAGAAAACAGTGCCTCAGTGTGCTAACAGAAATATGAAGCCAAGACAACAGTGCCTCAGTGTGCTAACAGAAATATGAAGCCAAGACAACAGTGCCTCAGTGTGCTAACAGAAATATGAAGCCAAGACAACAGTGCCTCAGTGTGCTAACAGAAATATGAAGCCAAGACAACAGTGCCTCAGTGTGCTAACAGAAATATGAAGCCAAGACAACAGTGCCTCAGTGTGCTAACAGAAATATGAAGCCAAGACAACAGTGCCTCAGTGTGCTAACAGAAATATGAAGCCAAGACAACAGTACCTCAGTGTGCTAACAGAAATATGAAGCCAAGACAACAGTGCCTCAGTGTGCTAACAAAAATATGAAGCCAAGACAACAGTGCCTCAGTGTGCTAACAGAAATATGAAGCCAAGACAACAGTGCCTCAGTGTGCTAACAGAAATATGAAGCCAAGACAACAGTGCCTCAGTGTGCTAACAGAAATATGAAGCCAAGACAACAGTGTCTCAGTGTGCTAACAGAAATATGAAGCCAAGACAACAGTGTCTCAGTGTGCTAACAGAAATATGAAGCCAAGACAACAGTGTCTCAGTGTGCTAACAGAAATATGAAGTCAAGACAACAGTGTCTCAGTGTGCTAACAGAAATATGAAGCCAAAACAACAGTGTCTCAGTGTGCTAACAGAAATATGAAGCCAAGACAACAGTACCTCAGTGTGCTAACAGAAATATGAAGCCAAGACAACAGTACCTCAGTGTGCTAACAGAAATATGAAGCCAAGACAACAGTACCTCAGTGTGCTAACAGAAATATGAAGCCAAGACAACAGTGTCTCAGTGTGCTAACAGAAATATGGAGCCAAGACAACAGTGCCTCAGTGTGCTAACAGAAATATGAAGCCAAGACAACAGTGTCTCAGTGTGCTAACAGAAATATGAAGCCAAGACAACAGTGTCTCAGTGTGCTAACAGAAATATGAAGCCAAGACAACAGTACCTCAGTGTGCTAACAGAAATATGAAGCCAAGACAACAGTGCCTCAGTGTGCTAACAGAAATATGAAGCCAAGACAACAGTACCTCAGTGTGCTAACAGAAATATGAAGCCAAGACAACAGTGTCTCAGTGTGCTAACAGAAATATGAAGCCAAGACAACAGTACCTCAGTGTGCTAACAGAAATATGAAGCCAAGACAATAGTACCTCAGTGTGCTAACAGAAATATGAAGCCAAGACAACAGTACCTCAGTGTGCTAACAGAAATATGAAGCCAAGACAACAGTGTCTCAGTGTGCTAACAGAAATATGAAGCCAAGACAACAGTACCTCAGTGTGCTAACAGAAATATGAAGCGAAGACAACAGTGCCTCAGTGTGCTAACAGAAATATGAAGCCAAGACAACAGTGTCTCAGTGTGCTAACAGAAATATGAAGCCAAGACAACAGTGCCTCAGTGTGCTAACAGAAATATGAAGCCAAGACAACAGTACCTCAGTGTGCTAACAGAAATATGAAGCCAAGACAACAGTGCCTCAGTGTGCTAACAGAAATATGAAGCCAAGACAACAGTATCTCAGTGTGCTAACAGAAATATGAAGCCAAGACAACAGTGTCTCAGTGTGCTAACAGAAATATGAAGCCAAGACAACAGTGCCTCAGTGTGCTAACAGAAATATGAAGCCAAGACAACAGTACCCCAGTGTGCTAACAGAAATATGAAGCCAAGACAACAGTGCCTCAGTGTGCTAACAGAAATATGAAGCCAAGACAACAGTGCCTCAGTGTGCTAACAGAAATATGAAGCCAAGACAACAATGTCTCAGTGTGCTAACAGAAATATGAAGCCAAGACAACAGTGTCTCAGTGTGCTAACAGAAATATGAAGCCAAGACAACAGTACCTCAGTGTGCTAACAGAAATATGAAGCCAAGACAACAGTACCTCAGTGTGCTAACAGAAATATGAAGCCAAGACAACAGTACCTCAGTGTGCTAACAGAAATATGAAGCCAAGACAACAGTACCTCAGTGTGCTAACAGAAATATGAAGCCAAGACAACAGTGTCTCAGTGTGCTAACAGAAATATGAAGTCAAGACAACAGTGTCTCAGTGTGCTAACAGAAATATGAAGCCAAGACAACAGTGTCTCAGTGTGCTAACAGAAATATGAAGCCAAGACAACAGTACCTCAGTGTGCTAACAGAAATATGAAGCCAAGACAACAGTACCTCAGTGTGCTAACAGAAATATGAAGCCAAGACAACAGTACCTCAGTGTGCTAACAGAAATATGAAGCCAAGACAACAGTGTCTCAGTGTGCTAACAGAAATATGGAGCCAAGACAACAGTGCCTCAGTGTGCTAACAGAAATATGAAGCCAAGACAACAGTGTCTCAGTGTGCTAACAGAAATATGAAGCCAAGACAACAGTGTCTCAGTGTGCTAACAGAAATATGAAGCCAAGACAACAGTACCTCAGTGTGCTAACAGAAATATGAAGCCAAGACAACAGTACCTCAGTGTTCTAACAGAAATATGAAGCCAAGACAACAGTACCTCAGTGTGCTAACAGAAATATGAAGCCAAGACAACAGTGTCTCAGTGTGCTAACAGAAATATGAAGCCAAGACAACAGTACCTCAGTGTGCTAACAGAAATATGAAGCCAAGACAATAGTACCTCAGTGTGCTAACAGAAATATGAAGCCAAGACAACAGTACCTCAGTGTGCTAACAGAAATATGAAGCCAAGACAACAGTGTCTCAGTGTGCTAACAGAAATATGAAGCCAAGACAACAGTACCTCAGTGTGCTAACAGAAATATGAAGCGAAGACAACAGTGCCTCAGTGTGCTAACAGAAATATGAAGCCAAGACAACAGTGTCTCAGTGTGCTAACAGAAATATGAAGCCAAGACAACAGTGCCTCAGTGTGCTAACAGAAATATGAAGCCAAGACAACAGTACCTCAGTGTGCTAACAGAAATATGAAGCCAAGACAACAGTGCCTCAGTGTGCTAACAGAAATATGAAGCCAAGACAACAGTATCTCATGTGCTAACAGAAATATGAAGCCAAGACAACAGTGTCTCAGTGTGCTAACAGAAATATGAAGCCAAGACAACAGTGCCTCAGTGTGCTAACAGAAATATGAAGCCAAGACAACAGTACCCCAGTGTGCTAACAGAAATATGAAGCCAAGACAACAGTGCCTCAGTGTGCTAACAGAAATATGAAGCCAAGACAACAGTGCCTCAGTGTGCTAACAGAAATATGAAGCCAAGACAACAATGTCTCAGTGTGCTAACAGAAATATGAAGCCAAGACAACAGTGTCTCAGTGTGCTAACAGAAATATGAAGCCAAGACAACAGTACCTCAGTGTGCTAACAGAAATATGAAGCCAAGACAACAGTACCTCAGTGTGCTAACAGAAATATGAAGCCAAGACAACAGTACCTCAGTGTGCTAACAGAAATATGAAGCCAAGACAACAGTACCTCAGTGTGCTAACAGAAATATGAAGCCAAGACAACAGTGTCTCAGTGTGCTAACAGAAATATGAAGCCAAGACAACAGTACCTCAGTGTGCTAACAGAAATATGAAGCCAAGACAACAGTACCTCAGTGTGCTAACAGAAATATGAAGCCAAGACAACAGTGTCTCAGTGTGCTAACAGAAATATGAAGCCAAGACAACAGTGCCTCAGTGTGCTAACAGAAATATGAAGCCAAGACAACAGTGCCTCAGTGTGCTAACAGAAATATGAAGCCAAGACAACAGTACCTCAGTGTGCTAACAGAAATATGAAGCCAAGACAACAGTGCCTCAGTGTGCTAACAGAAATATGAAGCCAAGACAACAGTGCCTCAGTGTGCTAACAGAAATATGAAGCCAAGACAACAGTACCTCAGTGTGCTAACAGAAATATGAAGCCAAGACAACAGTGCCTCAGTGTGCTAACAGAAATATGAAGCCAAGACAACATTGCCTCAGTGTGCTAACAGAAATATGAAACCAAGACAACAGTGCCTCAGTGTGCTAACAGAAATATGAAACCAAGACAACAGTGCCTCAGTGTGGTAACAGAAATATGAAGCCAAGACAACAGTGCCTCAGTGTGCTAACAGAATACTTGGATTTATATAGATAAGTTTAAGTAACAAGAGTCAATAATAATTATCCAGTTCTATATATAACAAGTAAGGTCAGACAAGTCGAACTTGAAGAACACGACGAGTTACCTTAAAAATAAAAATTTGCAGACAATTATTTTGTGGAATGATATATACTTTTTTCATTGTTAATGATATGAAGGTTTTTACTTGTGGACCAAAACTATCATAGAAATCTCACATAGGCCTAAGTGGCACTCCGTCGTGGCACTTGTGTTTCAGAGAGGCTGGCAGAGACACTCACGCTACTATCCCCTGAGATTACTACTACGTATTCCTCCTGTTGCTACTTTTGCAACATTGCACAGCTCCTGATGACTCACTGAGAAGTGTGAAAGTACTTAATCTTAAGATTCCCCCCCTGTGACTTGCTCTGCATTTATATATATATATATATATATATATATATATATATATATATATATATATATATATATATATATATATATATATATATATATATATATATGTATATATATATATATATATATATATATATATATATATATATATATATATATATATATATATATATATATATATATATATATATATATATATATATATATATATATATATATATATATATATATATGATGTCGTGCCGAATAGGTAAAACTTGCGATTTTGGCTTAAATAGCAACGTTCTTCTTGCCGAGTAAGGCAAGTGAAAATTTTGGTATGCAATAATTTTGCAAAAATCATTCTGAGCCTAACGAAAAAAATATATTTCATTGTCCTTGTTTATTATTAAATTATTGTAAAAGTATCTGAAAGAATATTTAAATGGATTAGGCTAAATTAAATTGCGCTTGTTATGATAAGGTCAGGTCAGTTTTCTAACGTTGTTTTTGGAGCAAAATTATTAATTTTTACGTTAACATAAATAAAAAAAAATGTCTTTAAACGTCTAAGAGAAAATCATAGAAAGGACTTAATTTTAAATGAGGTCTTGCTAAATGACCAATTTTACCTATTTGGCACGACGTATATATACATATTACACTTCACTGAGATACATTGCATCGAACTGTGATGTGTTGCAGTGAACTGAGATACAATGTGACTCAGTGAGATGTGTTGCACTGCTCTACACATATTACGCTGCACTGATATGTAGTGCATGATAGTGAGATGTGCAGCACATCTCAGTTTACACTGAGATGTGCTGCACTGGCATCTGCGGTACTAAAATATTACATGTCACATAGTGTCATGTTGGCCAGATATGTGCTGTAATACACTGAGATGTGTTTGCTGCGCTGGAATGTGCAAAATTAATTATGGTTTGATTAATAATCCATGTTGCGCTGCTCCGACAAGTATTACGATGAACTGAGATGTGTGGAAATTCCCTGAGATGTGTTGCAATTCCCTGAGATGTGTTGCAATTCCCTGAGATGTGTTGCAATTCCCTGAGATGTGTTGCAATTCCCTGAGATGTGTTGCAATTCCCTGAGATGTGTTGCAATTCCCTGAGATGTGTTGCAATTCCCTGAGATGTGTTGCAATTCCCTGAGATGTGTTGCAATTCCCTGAGATGTGTTGCAATTCCCTGAGATGTGTTGCAATTCCCTGAGATGTGTTGCAATTCCCTGAGATGTGTTGCAATTCCCTGAGATGTGTTGCAATTCCCTGAGATGTGTTGCAATTCCCTGAGATGTGTTGCAATTCCCTGAGATGTGTTGCAATTCCCTGAGATGTGTTGCAATTCCCTGAGATGTGTTGCAATTCCCTGAGATGTGTTGCAATTCCCTGAGATGTGTTGCAATTCCCTGAGATGTGTTGCAATTCCCTGAGATGTGTTGCAATTCCCTGAGATGTGTTGCAATTCCCTGAGATGTGTTGCAATTCCCTGAGATGTGTTGCAATTCCCTGAGATGTGTTGCAATTCCCTGAGATGTGTTGCAATTCCCTGAGATGTGTTGCAATTCCCTGAGATGTGTTGCAATTCCCTGAGATGTGTTGCAATTCCCTAAAATGTGTTGCATCGCACTGAGGTGTGTTGCACTGCCGTAGCAAACTGCCAAGGATCACTTTACGTTTCCACTTAGCAATAAAAGGTGACTTTTACTGGCGGGGGAGATTATGTTAATTTGGCTGACCTGTTTTAATGCGCAATGTGAGACTCTTAACAAGAACATTATAT
This sequence comes from Cherax quadricarinatus, assembly GCF_038502225.1. Classification (NCBI taxonomy): domain Eukaryota; kingdom Metazoa; phylum Arthropoda; class Malacostraca; order Decapoda; family Parastacidae; genus Cherax; species Cherax quadricarinatus. Next base: position 1,802,580 of record NC_091353.1, on the reverse strand, counting down.
AAAACGAATGTTGGAGGACTGTCTTTGTTTCTCTTTGTTGTATATGCGGTTTATATGTCTCTTTTACACACACACACACACACACACACACACACACACACACACACACACACACACACACACACACACACACACACACACACAAAGGTTTGCAACAAGACTAGTCCCAGAGTTAAGAGGTATGTCCTACGAGGAGAGGTTAAGGGAAATCAACCTGACGGCACTGGAGGACAGGAGAGATAGTGGGGGCATGATAACGACATACAAAATACTGAGAGGAATTGACAAGGTGGACAAAGACAGGATGTTCCAGAGATTGGACACAATAACAAAGGGACACAGTTGGAAGTTGAAGACACAGATGAATCACAGGGATGTTAGGAAGTATTTCTTCAGCCACAGAGTAGTCAGGAAGTGGAATAGTTTGGGAAGCGATGTAGTGGAGGCAGGATCCATACATAGCTTTAAGCAGAGGTATGATAAAGCTCACGGTTCAGGGAGAGTGACCTAGTAGCGATCAGTGAAGAGGCGGGACCAGGAGCTCGGACTCGACCCCTGCAACCTCAACTAGGTGAGTACAACTAAGTGAGTACACACACACACACACACACAGGAGCTCGGACTCGACCCCTGCAACCTCAGCTAGGATAGTACACACACATACACACACATAGGTAACGGAAGACACGAGGGAGAGGGGTGGGTAGATTGCATCTTCTTGGACTGCACGAACGCCGTCGACACAGTTCTACACAAGAAGTTAGTGCAAAAGCTGAAGGATCAGGTACACATAACAGGAAAGGCACTGCAATGGATCAGAGAATTCTTGACAGGGAGGCAACAATGAGTCATGGTACGTGACGAGTTGTCAGAGTGGGCGCCTGTGACGAGCGGCGTCCCACAGGGGTCAGTCCTAGGACCAGTGCTGTTTTTGGTATATGTGAATGGCATGACGGAAGGGATAGACTCAGAAGTGTTCCTGTTTACAAAGGATGTGAAGTTAATGAGGAGAATTAAATCAGATGAGGATCAGGCAGGACTACAAAGAGACCTGGACAGGCTGGAAGCCTGGTCCAGCAACTGGCTCCTCGAATTTAACCCCGCCAAATGCAAAGCCACGAAGATCGGGGAAGGGCAAAGAAGACCGCAGACAGCAGTCTTCAACACATCTATCGAAACAGGACGACTGTCTGAGGTATGGAAGACAACACATATAGTCCAAGTCTTTAAAAAAGGAGACAGACAGGAAGCATTAAAATACAGACCAGTGTCACTGACATGTATAGTATACAAAGTCTTTGAGAAGATTATCAGAAGAAGAGTGGTAGGAAATTCTGTGTCACAAACCTATTGGAATTCTATTACAGGGTGACAGCATTAAGGCATGAGAGAGACGGGTGGGTAGATTGCGTTTTCTTAGACTGTAAGAAGGCTTTTGACACAGTTCCACACAAGAGATTAGTACATAATTTGGAGAACCAGGCAGGTATAACAGGGAAGGCACTGCAGTAGATCAGGAAATACCTGTCGGGAAGATATCAACGAGTCATGTTACGTGATGAGGTGTCAGAGTGGGCGCCTGTGACAAGCAGGGTTCCACAGGGGTCAGTCCTAGGACCAGTGCTGTTTTTGGTATATGTGAACTACATGATGGAAGGAATAGTCTCTGTTTGCAGATGATGTGAAGTTGATGAGAAGAATTCAATCAGATGAGGACCAGGCAGAACTACAAAGGGATGTCGACAGGCTGCAGGCCTGGTCCAGAAACTGGCTCCTAGAATTCAACCCCACCAAGTGCAAATTCATGAAGATTGGGGAAGGGCAAAGAAGACTGCAGACAGAATACAGTCTAGGGGACCAGAGACTACAAACTTCACTCAAGTAGGGTGATAGAGTCTAGAACCTTGGGTATATGAGTATCAGAGTATATGAGAAGAGCTTCTGCAGTGTTCCTTCATTCTTATGTTCTTATGTGGGATAGCGAAGAAGTTTCTTGGCGAGGGGTTCATCTACGATATAGAAGTCGTTGTTCTGGTTGAAGTTGTTGGATATACAGATAGTGATGGTTCCAGAACTCTTCGGTATTGAGTGTTGTCTTCTGTGGCGATAAGTCTTGCGTTTCTGTAGTTGATTAAATGGTTGTGTGAATTTCGGTGTTGAACACAGGCATTCCTTGAATCGTCAGATCCGTTTGCGTACTGGTGTTCTGAAATAAATGTTTGGAGGTCTCTGGACGTTTCGCCCACTTATAATCTGCTGCAGTTATTACAAGGCCAGCAAGTGTAGTGATTATTGCAGCATATCCCAGGGCAGGCCAGCAAGTGTAGTGATTATTGCAGCATATACCAGGGAAGGCCAGCAAGTGTAGTGATTAGTGCAGCATATACCAGGGCAGGCCAGCAAGTGTAGTGATTATTGCAGCATATACCAGGGAAGGCCAGCAAGTGTAGTGATTAGTGCAGCATATACCAGGGCAGGCCAGCAAGTGTAGTGATTATTGCAGCATATACCAGGGCAGGCCAGCAAGTGTAGTGATTAGTGCAGCATATACCAGGGAAGGCCAGCAAGTGTAGTGATTATTGCAGCATATCCCAGGGCAGGCCAGCAAGTGTAGTGATTAGTGCAGCATATCCCAGGGCAGGTCAGCAAGTGTAGTGATTATTGCAGCATATCCCAGGGCAGGCCAGCAAGTGTAGTGATTAGTGCAGCATATACCAGGGAAGGCCAGCAAGTGTAGTGATTATTGCAGCATATCCCAGGGCAGGCCAGCAAGTGTAGTGATTATTGCAGCATATCCCAGGGCAGGCCAGCAAGTGTAGTGATTATTGCAGCATATACCAGGGAAGGCCAGCAAGTGTAGTGATTAGTGCAGCATATACCAGGGCAGGCCAGCAAGTGTAGTGATTATTGCAGCATATACCAGGGCAGGCCAGCAAGTGTAGTGATTAGTGCAGCATATACCAGGGCAGGCCAGCAAGTGTAGTGATTATTGCAGCATATCCCAGGGCAGGCCAGCAAGTGTAGTGATTAGTGCAGCATATCCCAGGGCAGGTCAGCAAGTGTAGTGATTATTGCAGCATATCCCAGGGCAGGCCAGCAAGTGTAGTGATTAGTGCAGCATATACCAGGGAAGGCCAGCAAGTGTAGTGATTATTGCAGCATATCCCAGGGCAGGCCAGCAAGTGTAGTGATTAGTGCAGCATATACCAGGGAAGGCCAGCAAGTGTAGTGATTATTGCAGCATATCCCAGGGCAGGCCAGCAAGTGTAGTGATTAGTGCAGCATATACCAGGGAAGGCCAGCAAGTGTAGTGATTATTTCAGCATATCCCAGGGCAGGCCAGCAAGTGTAGTGATTATTGCAGCATATCCCAGGGCAGGCCAGCAAGTGTAGTGATTAGTGCAGCATATACCAGGGCAGGCCAGCAAGTGTAGTGATTATTGCAGCATATCCCAGGGCAGGCCAGCAAGTGTAGTGATTATTGCAGCATATCCCAGGGCAGGCCAGCAAGTGTAGTGATTATTGCAGCATATCCCAGGGCAGGCCAGCAAGTGTAGTGATTATTGCAGCATATCCCAGGGCAGGCCAGCAAGTGTAGTGACTATTGCAGCATATCCCAGGGCAGGCCAGCAAGTGTAGTGATTAGCGCAGCATATCCCAGGGCAGGCCAGCAAGTGTAGTGATTATTGCAGCATATCCCAGGGCAGGCCAGCAAGTGTAGTGATTATTGCAGCATATCCCAGGGCAGGCCAGCAAGTGTAGTGATTATTGCAGCATATCCCTGGGCAGGCCAGCAAGTGTAGTGATTATTGCAGCATATCCCAGGGCAGGCCAGCAAGTGTAGTGACTATTGCAGCATATCCCAGGGCAGGCCAGCAAGTGTAGTGATTATTGCAGCATATCCCAGGGCAGGCCAGCAAGTGTAGTGACTATTGCAGCATATCCCAGGGCAGGCCAGCAAGTGTAGTGATTAGCGCAGCATATCCCAGGGCAGGCCAGCAAGTGTAGTGACTATTGCAGCATATCCCAGGGCAGGCCAGCAAGTGTAGTGATTAGCGCAGCATATCCCAGGGCAGGCCAGCAAGTGTAGTGATTATTGCAGCATATACCAAGGTACATTAACAAGCACTAGAGCAGTACAGCACCTCCAAGGGGTCAACTTATCCTCTTAATCCATAATGTCGACATTCTATATACTTAGATTACAAAACATAATTAAAGTTGCTTCAAGTTCAGTCAAGGTGTTCCCTTCTTATTTAACTAATTAATTTATTATAATTTAAGTTAACTAACATTATATAGTAAAGTCTCCGAAAAAACTACACCGTAGAAGGCAAACGTAGTTCCTTAGGATATGTTACACACCCGGTGAAATGCAGGAGAATGTGCAGTGTTCCGGATCAGTGTAGCATATCTTGGAGTAATGCAACAAGCCTGCACAAATAGAGTGATGTATTAAAAAAGTTGCATGTTTATAACAGGATTCAGGAGGCAGTATAATGCCTATTTTTCTGCATGGTCCGGCAGATCCTGGCAACAGGGAGATGCCCGCCTGAACAACTACTGCCTCCGAGGAGAGCGCCGTCAAGTACAAGTAATATCTTGAGGATTTTATTCCACATTTTCAAACTTGTTCAAGGCAAGATGAGAGAGAAAGGGAAAAAGAAATTGACAGCGTCTGAGAGAGATATAAAATAGAATCGCAGAGCACATGATTACTATTAAGAAAGTTTATATAGACTCTGTTTTCAGCGCAAGAAGACGAAATCTCAGTATAGCCCTCACAGGTGTATCACCAAACAGACGGAATCATTGTCATGACCTCTTTCCACACACGAGCGCATTACCATAGGAAACAGATCACAGACACGACCTCTCACAACACACACGTACATTACCAAGTACCTGGAGCCACAGACACTTGTCTCAGCGTGAGAATAAAGTATATTCTTGGGGTACTGAGTTGTGATAGGCTGCCTCCTACCCTCAATTAACCATCGAATAACACACTTGTATGCAGTTCAGCACATATATGCAAGGAATGAAGAAGTTACTCGTGGTGAAACCTCTCCTTGAATAAATGTCCTGAACTGTATACATAAGAGACTTTGTCTACGTCTTGGCGATATCGTCATTTAATTGTCTTACCCAAGAGAAACTGAAACACTTCCTCCCCCTCACCAGGGGATAAATTGTTAATCACTTTACTAATTAAGGAATAATAACGTAGAAATCAACCATTAATTAGTCAAGGAATAGAAAAGAGATTAAATAATCTAGAAAAATATATTCTTACATTACTGTATAACCATTTAGTTATACCTCGATACTTCTTCAGAGATACAACTCATGGAGAGTAATATTAAATTAATACTAAGGGAGATTGAGTTTGCAGGAAATTTGCCAATATAAGAATTAAAATAACAGCTTCCAGTGGAATGGAACCCAGATATGGTTCCAGATGTATAAAACAAATTCCAGTCTCCACTAGTATCTTACACCTATACTTCCACAAGGAGGGTCCTCCCAGCGGAGACACCCTACCAAGTACTTCCTCTAATCTCTTTTCTTCTCCCTGTGCATCTGGTTGTCTCAAAGGAAAACTAGCCACATGGCGCTATAAGAGTGAGAGTGGCAACCTACAATGCAAAGGAAGAAAGACTGATCCCAAATATGCGTACATAAATAACTCCCCACGAAAGCAAAAGACTCGGCAGATGATACACAATGTAACCCCAGTAAATAGCAAAGATGTCATGAGTACACTAAGAAGCAACACATTAAGTGTAAGGAGCCCAAGACTATTCAACAGCCTCCCAACATACATTAGGGAAATTGCCCCTAGCTGTGGTTCGGACTTCGTGGAGTAACATCCTGGTTGATCAGACCCGATCCACCAGGAGGCCTTGTTAAAGACGAGCAGCTGGGACGCTGACCTACGGACTACTTTCCAGGTAGACTCCAGGTAGGAGACCAAGTCTTAAGACCTCTTCCCGTTTATAAAACAGCAGAGGACTAAGAAAAATTTGAGGATTGTCCCAAGCTCTTTTAATTATTTTATCCTAACCCGTAAGTCTATCACAAAACTTCAACACACAAAAAACGCAAACTTAACACAAACAAAAACAAACATGGCGGGCAATCTCTCATTTAATTTTAACAAAAGAACAATAATTACTGTCTAAAAAAATGATCTTGTATTCAAAGGATCTCTTTTTATATTCTTTTCTCTTATCAAAACATTTAATTTACTTCTTACTTTCTTTTCTAAACCAAATAGGCTTTTCAAACCCTGACACAATAACACTCCCATTTTTCACACCCTTTCAGGTGCAGACAGTGTAAACAGCAAACACTCACAGTGGGTCAGCACATTTGTGGCAATATGATACATCAGTTCCTTATGACTTAAGTTGCCCTTAAAACTAATTTCACCTTTAAACTTACTTTTCCTGGTTCCAGTGACTTTCTGTACCCCTACTTAAAAGTACACCTAGCTCCTCAAGTCAGCTAATTCCATTTATGTATTGGCGTGGAAATATTTCAGAAGAATGGCATTCTTTCAATACTAGCAACTGGACTAAGTCGCCAGTCTAAGGTAGTATAGGTTCCCTCACACACGTCAAGCACTGCCCTCAACTCTGGAACTTGCTACAGGGAAGGTATCACACCGCTGCTAGTATCAAGGGACTACCAGGGTCACTGATCCAGTTCCAAGGACTGACTCATTCCATACAGATAAATACTCCTCTGGCAGATCAAAGATAGGATTAAAAACATCATTTCTTATATATATCATCCCTGGCTGGCAGGACAACCACTTAAGAGAGGTAATGGCAGGCCAAATTCAACATAGAAGAATACTGAGCCAGTAAATGCAGGTTGATGGCTTCTTAATTGCTTGCTCACTGCTTCCACAATAATGTATCCCAGCATATCCTAAAAATTAGGCATTCATCAGGGTGCTTGTGACCAACAGCGTTACTTCACTCCCACAGGTGCCATCCTTCCATAACTCCGAAGTGGGCAGCTCATGGTTGGCAGGAATATATGGTGGTGCGCCCCTTGCACACCAGTCAAAATCCCTCGTACTCCACTCTAACAGAGCTGTCAACATATTCCCTATTAACTATAATACATCAGTGTAGCTAGCACAGCAGCATAGGAGCTCTTAACATAGCAGCAAATCTTGGCTACCCCAGTGAAGGCATTATCACAGCAAACTGAAGCACCAGGTAGCGTGTGAATAATGGGTGAATTATGGGTGACCACTGTGGCCAGCTTCCTGATCAACTCTTGAAGGTAGAAGCAGGATAGTAAGGAGACAGGTGAAGCTGTCAGCTAGCAAGTAACTGCGGGTAATTCAGCTCTAGGGTAACAGTAGGCGGATGACCGCCCAGAAGTAAATGAGCACTCGGTGACAGCAGACGGTGGGTGGGTCAAGAACTGGGTGATGGAGGGTAAATCAGCAATCTGGTCACCTTCATAAAGGCACTTTTGGTGTGGCAGAAGGTGGGTTAGTCAGTCTTGGATAATGATGTAACCCGAGAAACTCCTCACAAAAGTCACACCCAGTAGAGGATGTTAGGGAACACTGACAGAGGATAATGGGGGATCATAGTGAAGAATGGTAGAAGACCGAGGTAAAGGATGGTGGAAAACCAAGGGAGAGAATGTGAGGTGATCCTGTTGGAGGATGGAAAGGGGCCTAAGGTGGAGAATGGAGAGGACGGTTTCTGGAGAATTTACACTAATGATTTAACTGGTGAATTTATTTTTTTGGAGGTTTATTGAGTTTTAAGAAAGTATTAGATAGTAAATTTTGAAAGGAGTTACTGGAGAAGCTTTGGTAATAACTGGAAAAAGACTTTAGGTTGGGGGCAGGCGAAAAATTATTGAAGGTACGAGAGAGAGTTAGATGTGAAGGTAACTAGAAGAGCTAGTGATGAACGTGGATGGTAGAGTGATGATGGCAGCTGATAAAGATAATGATGATGGTGGCTGGTAGAGTTAGTGATGATGGATGCTAATTAAATTAGCAAAGTAACTGGGATATTTAGTGATGATGGTGGCCGGTAGTATTCACGTTCAACTTTGTTGAAATTACTGGTACAGTCATTGTTGTAGGTGGCTGGTAGATTTAGAATTGTTGGTGGCTGGTAGAGTTAATGTTGATGGTGGTCGACATAGTGCTGATGTTGGCTGGCAGAGGTAGTGGTGATGGAGGCTGCCAGAGGTAGTGATGATGGAGGCTGCCAGAGGTAGTGTTGATGGAGGCTGCCAGAGGTAGTGTTGATGGAGGCTGCCAGAGGTAGTGTTGATGGAGGCTGGCAGAGGTAGTGTTGATGGAGGCTGCCAGAGGTAGTGTTGATGGAGGCTGCCAGAGGTAGTGTTGATGGAGGCTGGCAGAGGTAGTGGTGATGAAGGCTGCCAGAGGTAGTGGTGATAAAGGCTGCCAGAGGTAGTGTTGATGGAGGCTGCCAGAGGTAGTGGTGATGGAGGCTGCCAGTGGTAGTGTTGATGGAGGCTGCCAGAGGTAGTGTTGATGGAGGCTGCCAGTGGTAGTGTTGATGAAGGCTGCCAGAGGTAGTGTTGATGGAGGCTGCGAGAGGTAGTGTTGATGGAAGCTGCCAGAGGTAGTGTTGATGGAGGCTGCCAGAGGTAGTAGTGATGGAGGCTGCCAGAGGTAGTAGTGCTGGAGGCTGCCAGAGGTAGTGTTGATGGAGGCTGCCAGAGGTAGTGTTGATGGAGGCTGCCTGAGGTAGTGTTGATGGAGGCTGCCAGAGGTAGTGTTGATGGAGGCTGCCATAGGTAGTAGTGATGGAGGCTGCCAGAGGTAGTAGTGCTGGAGGCTGCCAGAGGTAGTGTTGATGGAGGCTGCCAGAGGTAGTGTTGATGGAGGCTGCCAGAGGTAGTGTTGATGGAGGCTGCCAGAGGTAGTGTTGATGGAGGCTGCCAGAGGTAGTGTTGATGGAGGCTGCCAGAGGTAGTGTTGATGGAGGCTGCCAGAGGTAGTGTTGATGGAGGCTGCCAGAGGTAGTGTTGATGGAGGCTGCCAGAGGTAGTGTTGATGGAGGCTGCCAGAGGTAGTGTTGATGGAGGCTGCCAGAGGTAGTGTTGATGGAGGCTGCCAGATATAGTGTTGATGGAGGCTGCCAGATATAGTGTTGATGGAGGCTGCCAGATATAGTGTTGATGGAGGCTGCCAGAGGTAGTGTTGATGGAGGCTGCCAGAGGTAGTGGTGATGGAGGCTGCCAGTGGTAGTGTTGATGGAGGCTGCCAGAGGTAGTGTTGATGGAGGCTGCCAGAGGTAGTGTTGATGGAGGCTGCCAGAGGTAGTGTTGATGGAGGCTGCCAGAGGTAGTGTTGATGGAGGCTGCCAGAGGTAGTGTTGATGGAGGCTGCCAGAGGTAGTGTTGATGGAGGCTGCCAGAGGTAGTGTTGATGGAGGCTGCCAGAGGTAGTGTTGATGGAGGCTGCCAGAGGTAGTGTTGATGGAGGCTGCCAGAGGTAGTGTTGATGGAGGCTGCCAGAGGTAGTGTTGATGGAGGCTGCCAGAGGTAGTGTTGATGGAGGCTGCCAGAGGTAGTGTTGATGGAGGCTGCCAGAGGTAGTGTTGATGGAGGCTGCCAGAGGTAGTGATGGAGGTTGCTGGTAGAGCAAGTATTGACGGTGGCTGGAAGAGTTAGTGACAATGATAACTAACAGAACTGGTCTTGGAAGTGGCTGTTAATTTAGTGATGAATGTTAATTAAAGAACAAAGAGGCACATTACCGTGACTGGAACAGCACAAATAACCCGCACATAGCAGAAGCTTATAACGACATGTCGGTCCGACCTAGAACTTTTATAAGTCGCATTAACACACGAAAGTGAAGGAGCCAGTACATATATAGGAGAGTTGAGGACAACAGGGACGGGATGAAGAGAGGAAGAGAAAAGTAAGTGGAGAAGTAGTGGTAGAGGTAATGCAGGAAGTGGAAGTAATAAGAGTAGTAATGGAGTAGTAGTAGCAGAAGTGGAGTAAATCTAAGGACAAGAAAAAGGCGCAATGCAGGAGAGTAAATGGCCCACAAAGGAGGGACCAAAAACACAGGGAAAGAAGGGGGGGGGGAGGAAACACCGAAGGATAGAACACACTTAAGCAGAAGAAAAGAAGACGAAGAAAAATAAAAAAGGAGAAGAGGTAGGGAGAGGAGGAGGAGAAGAAAAGATCAGGTCAAGTCACGAGTGTACTGAAGTTTGAAGCATTTAACAATGTTATGACAAAGGAAGGCATCTGCAGAGACAAAGCCAGAACTAAGATTCATATTATGAAAGAGTTTGTAAGGGATACTTCAACAAGACGACGTCTGTGAAGGCTAGAGAAAAGGTAGACAGTTTTAGCAGAGAACCAGTCAATAGGATGACTGTGATCTCTAACATGACAGAAAACAGCCTTACTGGTGTCGGCAAGTCTAGCACTTCTCTTGTGCTCTTTAAGTCTGTCAGAAAGAGAGAGAGGCAGGTTTCTCCAAACTACTGAAGAGGACAAGAGGAGCAAGAAATAGAGTAGTCACCAGGGATATCTATAGCAGGAGGAGAGGTACGAGTTAGATTTCTGCAAAGGGTGATAGTTTGGCGGAAAGTGAGTTTGATGTTTAAGGAATGGAGAGAGTTGTTGAGAATAGAAAAACTAGGAATAAGAAAGGAAGAAAACATGAGATTTCAAGAGTAGAAAGCCTATTTCGCAATTGTGAAGCAGAGTTGACGATATCGGAAAGGTAGCCAAGACGAGAGAACGAATTACGAAGAGTGGAAATTTCCGAGTCAAGGAACCGAGGATCACAAATGCGGAGGGAACGGAGAAAGAGAGAAATGAGAACACTTTTCATGACTGAGAGAGCATGGTAAGATAAGTAGTGAGTGTACATGCTACCGCGCACAGGCTTGCGCTAGACGAAAAAAAGCAGTTAAGCCTGCAGCCGGGCGATGGACATGTACATTCAGGAAAGGAAGGTAAGAGTTAGTTTCTCATTCAGCTTTAATCTGATGGAAAGAGCAAGATTGTTAAGGGCATCGAGAAATGCTTGGAAGAGGCTAAGGTCATGGAGCCAACTAGCAAAGATGTCATATACATTACATTACCAGTATCAGGAAGAGCAATTTCGAAGTATTCCATATAATGGGTAGGAAGGACATGAACTTAAGGAGAGCAAATAGCAACACCGAAAGTTTGAGAATAAAATTTACCTTGAAAGAAAAAGATGTTAGAGTTCACACTAAGGCGAATAAGATCAAGAAAGATATCAGTAGGTATAGGAAGATGAAATAAGCCTTCACTGGCCTTCTCTCTGAGAACATCAAGAGAACATTAGTGAAGAGAGACTTAACGTCATGACTAAACATTTTGCAGGTCGGGAGAAGGCGAACACGTTCGATGAAGTCTTAGAGCGACGGAGTTGACCAGGAGAACAAATATCAAGAAAGGGAGTGAGAGTTTTGGCCAGCCAAGAGACAACAAAATAAGAGACAGAACCTCTGGAGGATATGAAGGGGCGTAGAGGAATATCAGGTTTATAAGTTTTATGAAGATCATGGAAATAAGACAGAGAGGGACAAATGACACAGTCTGTCTACCACTGCTGTCCCTACTTATTACTACCACTACTACTGCTACCACTTCTTCCCCTACAAGCATTACCTCTACCATAACTTCTTCACTTCCTTCTTTCTTCGTCCCATCCTTTCTGTCCCTCTCTCCTCTATATACTGGCTCCTTCACCTTCGAGTGTTAGCGTAACTTTGTAAATGGTCCAAGTCAAACCGAAACGTCGTTATAAGCTTCTCTCTCCTATTTGCGGATTATTCTTGTAATGTGGTTTGTAGAACTGGTGTAGATGGTGGCTAATAGGGATAGTGTTAATTATTGCTGGTAGAGATTGTGATGAAGGATGCTGGTAGAGATAGTGATGAAGGTTGCTGGTAGAGATAGTGATGAAGGTGGCTGGTAGAGTTAATGACGATGGAGGGTGTTAGAGGTAGTAATGATGATCTCTTGCCGAGGGAGTGATGAAGGTGAGAGGTAGAGTCAGCGAAACTGGTGTTGATGGCGACTGGTGGAGTCAGTGATGAAGGTGGCTGGTAGAGATTGTGATGACGATTTTTGAGAGTTAGGGATGAGCATGTCTAGTTGAGTTAGTGTAAATGTTAGTTGTAGAACTATTGTTGAAGCAAAGTTGGAGATGAAGGAAGCTGGTAGATCTATTGAAGATGAAGGCTAGAAGAACAAGTGACGATGGTGGCTGCTAGAACTGGAAGAATACATTACACAAATAACTCACCAATAAGAGACAAACTCATGATGACGTTTCAGTCTGACTTGGACCGTTAAATAGATACAGAAACGCGAAGGGAAGGGAGTCAAAATACATGCTAGAAGGGGGCGGGGACGGGAGTAGTGTAACGATAGGATGGAATAGTATCAAAGTTGTATTAGTAGTGATGGAAGCAGTAGTGTTGTTAGCCGTAGTAGTAGTAGTAGTAGTAAAAGTAGTAGTAGTAGTCGTTGGAAAAGTGGTACTGAAAAAGGGGGCTAGAGGGTGGAGACTTATCAAAGAGAGTGAAGTGGAAGTACTAGTGAAAGAACTCTAAGAACAAGACTATAGAGGCTCACTGCAAGAAAGCTAATGGTTCACGAAGGAAGGACCAAATCCCAGAGGGACAGAACCTCGCAGGACAGAACCCATCTAGGAAGAAGACAGGAAAGGCAAAGAAAATAGAGGAAAATAAAGAAGGAGAGGATATAATAACCAGGTTAAGTAACGAAAGTTCTGAAATTTAGAGCATTTGACAATGTAATGAGAAATGAACGTTCTTACAGAAACAAAGCCAATTCACCTTCCTTCTTATGTTCTTAAAACGGCGTCCGTGAAGGCTAAAAGAAAGGAACACAGTTTTGGTAGAGGACCAGTTAATAGGATGACTGTGATCTCTAACATGATAGAATAGAGCATTGTTAGCGTCGGCAAGGCTAACACTTCTTTTGCAGTCTTTAAATGTCAGAGAAAGAGAGTCCAGTTTCTCCAAAATACTGGAGATGACAAGAGGACCAGGAAACGTAGTAGACTCCGGAAGCATCAATGACAATACCAGAGATACCAACTACGAATTCTAAGGAGTGGGTTTACTGGAAGATTTACTTTATTAATGAGAGGAATGTGAGTACAAGTCAGTATATATGTAAACCTTTATTGAAAACGGCTTTTAAATTCTGGGCTTTACTCTTCTTGTGGGAGTCACCAGTGCATAGGTTAGCTTCTTTATGGTTCCTTGATAATGTGAGAAGTCACGAAAGTGCTTGGAATTTCACTATATTTTCACAGTGGATGTTCTGCATATCTATCTATATGTATATATCTATCTATCTATCTATCTATCTATATATATATATATATATATATATATATATATATATATATATATATATATATATATATATATATATATATATATATATATATATATATATATATATATATATATATATATATATATATATATATAATTAGACAAGTAAACACACAAAAACAATAACAATGACTAGTTGTGATCAACTAGACCATTGTGTTCACTAGTTATGTTCAACTAGCACATTGTGTTCACTAGTTATGTTCAACTAGCACATTGTGTTCACTGGATGTGATCAGCTAGCACATTGTGTTCACTAGTTGTAATCAACTTGCAGATTATGTTCACTAGTTGTGATCATTTGTCACATTAAGATGTGTTCAACACTAGCTATGATCAACTAGTTCATAACAATTTGCTCATTAATAGCCGTGATGAACTAGCACATTATGTGTTCAATATCCGTGATGAACGAGCACAATAACATGTGTTCATCAATAGCCATGATGAACTAGCACATTAACATGTGTTCACCAATAGCTATGATGAACTAGCACATTAACAAGTGTTCATCAATAGCCATGATGAACTAGCACATTAACAAGTGTTCATCAATAGCCATGATGAACTAGCACATTAACATGTATTCACCAATAGCCATGATGAACTAGCACATTAACAAGTGTTCATCAATAGCCATGATGAACGAGCACATTAACATGTGTTCACCAATAGCCATGATGAACTAGCACATTAACAAGTGTTCATCAATAGCCATGATGAACGAGCACATTAACATGTGTTCACCAATAGCCATGATGAACTAGCACATTAACATATGTTCACCAATAGCCATGATGAACTAGCACATTAACATATGTTCACCAATAGCCATGATGAACTAGCACATTAACATGTATTCACTAGTTAGAATAAACCAACTCTTAACAATATTCTCATCTCCAGGGTTTTATGATGAGTTATAAAAACACAAATAACAATTACAACTCACTAATTGAAATTGACAGTTTTCGCTGCATTTTAAAACCAAAACAATTATTGTTCTATTAAAAGGTAATATTAAAAGAAAGCTTTTTGTTATGCAAAAAATATTTTCCAACAAGTATTACTGGAGAGAAATATTCACTCCTACATGTATTATTGAGTCAGGACTTACTCCTACATGTATTATTGAGCCAGGACTTACTCCTACATGTATTATTGAGCCAGGACTTACTCCTACATGTATTATTGAGCCAGGACTTACTCGTACATGTATTATTGAGTGAGGACTTACTCCTACATGTATTATTGAGCCAGGACTTACTCCTACATGTATTATTGAGCCAGGACTTACTCCTACATGTATTATTGAGCCAGGACTTACTCCTACATGTATTATTGAGCCAGGACTTACTCGTACATGTATTATTGAGTGAGGACTTACTCCTACATGTATTATTGAGCCAGGACTTACTCGTACATGTATTATTGAGTGAGGACTTACTCCTACATGTATTATTGAGCCAGGACTTACTCCTACATGTATTATTGAGCCAGGACTTACTCCTACATGTATTATTGAGTCAGGACTTACTCCTACATGTATTATTGAGCCAGGACTTACTCGTACATGTATTATTGAGTGAGGACTTACTCCTACATGTATTATTGAGCCAGGACTTACTCCTACATGTATAATTGAGCCAGGACTTACTCCTACATGTATTATTGAGCCAGGACTTACTCGTACATGTATTATTGAGTGAGGACTTACTCCTACATGTATTATTGAGCCAGGACTTACTCGTACATGTATTATTGAGTGAGGACTTACTCCTACATGTATTATTGAGCCAGGACTTACTCCTACATGTATTATTGAGCCAGGACTTACTCCTACATGTATTATTGAGCCAGGACTTACTCGTACATGTATTATTGAGTGAGGACTTACTCCTACATGTATTATTGAGCCAGGACTTACTCGTACATGTATTATTGAGTGAGGACTTACTCCTACATGTATTATTGAGCCAGGACTTACTCCTACATGTATTATTGAGCCAGGACTTACTCGTACATGTATTATTGAGTGAGGACTTACTCCTACATGTATTATTGAGTGAGGACTTACTCCTACATGTATTATTGAGTGAGGACTTACTGCTACATGTATTATTGAGCCAGGACTTACTCCTACATGTATTATTGAGTGAGGACTTACTCCTACATGTATTATTGAGCCAGGACTTACTCGTACATGTATTATTGAGTGAGGACTTACTCCTACATGTATTATTGAGCCAGGACTTACTCCTACATGTATTATTGAGCCAGGACTTACTCATACATGTATTATTGAGTGAGGACTTACTCCTACATGTATTATTGAGTGAGGACTTACTCCTACATGTATTATTGAGCCAGGACTTACTCCTACATGTATTATTGAGTGAGGACTTACTCCTACATGTATTATTGAGTGAGGACTTACTCCTACATGTATTATTGAGCCAGGACTTACTCCTACATGTATTATTGAGCCAGGACTTACTCCTACATGTATTATTGAGTGAGGACTTACTGCTACATGTATTATTGAGCCAGGACTTACTCCTACATGTATTATTCAGTGAGGACTTACTGCTACATGTATTATTGAGTGAGGACTTACTGCTACATGTATTATTGAGCCAGGACTTACTCCTACATGTATTATTGAGCCAGGACGTACTCCTACATGTATTATTGAGCCAGGACTTACTCCTACATGTATTATTGAGTCAGGACTTACTCCTACATGTATTATTGAGCCAGGACTTACTCCTACATGTATTATTGAGCCAGGACTTACTCCTACATGTATTATTGAGCCAGGACTTACTCCTACATGTATTATTGAGTGAGGACTTACTGCTACATGTATTATTGAGTGAGGACTTACTGCTACATGTATTATTGAGCCAGGACTTACTCCTACATGTATTATTGAGTGAGGACTTACTGCTACATGTATTATTGAGCCAGGACTTACTGCTACATGTATTATTGAGTGAGGACTTACTGCAACATGTATTATTGAGCCAGGACTTACTCCTACATGTATTATTGACTGAGGACTTACTCCTACATGTATTATTGAGTGAGGACTTACTGCTACATGTATTATTGAGTGAGGACTTACTGCTACATGTATTATTGAGTGAGGACTTACTGCTACATGTATTATTGAGTGAGGACTTACTGCTACATGTATTATTGAGCCAGGACTTACTCCTACATATATTATTGAGTGAGGACTTACTGCTACATGTTTTATTGAGCCAGGACTTACTCCTACATGTATTATTGAATGAGGACTTACTCCTACATGTATTATTGAGTGAGGACTTACTCCTACATGTATTATTGAGTGAGGACTTACTGCTACATGTTTTATTGAGCCAGGACTTACTCCTACATGTATTATTGAGCCAGGACTTACTCCTACATGTATTATCGAGCCAGGACTTACTGAAACATGTATTATTGAGTGAGGACTTACTCCTACATGTATTATTGAGCCTGGACTTACTCCTACATGTATTATTGAGCCAGGACTTTCTTCTACATGTATTATTGAGCCAGGACTTACTCCTACATGTATGATTGAGCCAGGACTTACTCCTACATGTATTATTGAGCGAGGACTTACTTCTACATGTATTATTGAGCCAGGACTTACTCGTACATGTATTATTGAGTGAGGACAAACTCCTACATGTATTATTGAGCCAGGACTTACTTCTACATGTATTATTGAGCCAGGACGTACTCCTACATGTATTATTGAGCCAGGACTTACTTCTACATGTATTATTGAGTGAGGACTTACTTCTACATGTATTATTGAGCCAGGTCTTACTCCTACATGTATTATTGAGCCAGGACTTACTCCTACATGTATGATTGAGCCAGGACTTACTCCTACATGTATTATTGAGCCAGGACTTACTCCTACATGTATGATTGAGCCAGGACTTACTCCTACATGTATTATTGAGCCAGGACTTACTCCTACATGTATTATTGAGTGAGGACTTACTTCTACATGTATTATTGAGCCAGATCTTACTCCTACATGTATTATTGAGCCAGGACTTACTTCTACATGTATTATTGAGCCAGTACTTACTCCTACATGTATTATTGAGCCAGGACTTACTTCTACATGTATTATTGAGTGAGGACTTACTTCTACATGTATTATTGAGTGAGGACTTACTTCTACATGTATTATTGAGCCAGGACTTACTCCTACATGTATTATTGAGCCAGGACTTACTCCTACATATATTATTGAGCCACGACTTACTTCTACATGTATTATTGAGCCAGGACTTACTTCTACCTGTATTATTGAGCCAGGACTTACTCCTACATGTATTATTGAGTGAGGACTTACTTCTACATGTATTATTGAGTCAGGACTTACTCCTACATGTATTATTGAGACAGGACTTACTCCTACATGTATTATTGAGCCAGGACTTACTTCTACATGTATTATTGAGCCAGGACTTACTCCTACATGTATTATTGAGCCAGGACTTACTCCTACATGTATTATTGAGTGAGGACTTACTTCTACATGTATTATTGAGCCAGGACTTACTCCTACATGTATTATTGAGTGAGGACTTACTTCTACATGTATTATTGAGTCAGGACTTACTCCTACATGTATTATTGAGACAGGACTTACTCCTACATGTATTATTGAGCCAGGACTTACTTCTACATGTATTATTGAGCCAGGACTTACTCCTACATGTATTATTGAGCCAGGACTTACTCCTACATGTATTATTGAGCCAGGACTTACTTCTACATGTATTATTGAGCCAGGACTTACTCCTACATGTATTATTGAGAGAGGACTTACTCCTACATGTATTATTGAACCAGGAGTTACTCCTACATGTATTATTGAGTGAGGACTTTCTGCTACATGTATGATTGAGCCAGGACTTACTTCTACATGTATTACTGAGCCAGGACTTACTCCTACATGTATTATTGAGTGAGGACTTACTCCTACATGTATTATTGAGTGAGGACTTACTCCTACATGTATTATTGAGCCAGGACTTGCTCCTACATGTATTATTGAACCAGGACTTACTCCTACATGTATTATTGAGTGAGGACTTACTTGTACATGTATTATTGAACCAGGACTTACTCCTACATGTATTATTGAGGCAGGACTTACTTCTACATGTATTATTGAACCAGGACTTACTTCTACATGTATTATTGAACCAGGACTTACTCGTACATGTATTATTGAGTGAGGACTTTCTGCTACATGTGTGATTGAGCCAGGACTTACTTCTACATGTATTACTGAGCCAGGACTTACTCCTACATGTATTATTGAGTGAGGACTTACTCCTACATGTATTATTGAGTGAGGACTTACTCCTACATGTATTATTGAGCCAGGACTTGCTCCTACATGTATTATTGAGCCAGGACTTACTCCTACATGTATTATTGAGTGAGGACTTACTTGTACATGTATTATTGAACCAGGACTTACTCCTACATGTATTATTGAGGCAGGACTTACTTCTACATGTATTATTGAACCAGGACTTACTTCTACATGTATTATTGAACCAGGACTTACTCCTACATGTATTATTGAGCCAGGACTTACTTCTACATGTATTATTGAACCAGGACTTTCTCCTACATGTATGATTGAGCCAGGACTTTCTCCTACATGTATGATTGAGCCAGGACTTTCTCCTCCATGTATGATTGAGCCAGGACTTTTTCCTACATGTATTACAGTGAGAGACTTCTCCCGTGGCCTGGTGGCAAAAGCTCTCGCTTAACATGGTGAAGGTCCGGGTTCGATTTCCGGCGCGGGTCGAATCATCGTACGTGTTTCCGTACACCGATTGTCTATGTTCACCCATCAGTATAATGGGTACCTGGGTGTTAGTGGACTGGTGTGGGTCGCATCCTGGGACAAAACTGACCTAATTTGCGGGAAATGCTCCACATAGCAAGGGACTTTCTATATAGTAGTATGTTATTGATGTCAGCTATGGCCTGTATACCTTGTACATGTACTTGTAGTAAATAAAGACATTATTATTATTATTATTATTATTATTATTATTATTAATTATTATTGTGATATGTGTTACTGTGAGAGACTTTCGTCTACCTGAGATAAGGGATGAGGAGTTTTTGTAACAGTATTAAAGTACTTAGTTTACAAACATTGTAAGTGAGAACGATCGTGTCTTTATAAATGACTTGTGCTCCTCTAGGATTAAATATCAAGATCATCGTCACTATAAGAAGAGTCGCATTTTTATAGATGGATCTTTTTTAACGTTTGTAATATGGGCTGTGTGAGAGGATGAATATTGCATCTCTCAATATTTTAGGTTAGTGTATTAAAACACAGAATATTCATCAGTTTAACAGTAATGCCAGTATTTTCGGTCCTAGTGAAGGCCATTTTCAGGTAATATCACTGCGGAGATGTCAACAAACCTGCAGGAAGTGAAGGAATTGTTCGTCTTAAATATGTTTTTCTTGTCAGATGGAGAATTGCAGGCTGCGACAGGTGACAAACCCGAACTACGCTTCTCTTAGAAAACTTCCCTCACTCCTTCAGTTGTTGCCTTGCAACATTACACAGCTCCTGATGACGCACTGAGGAGTGTGAAAGTACTTGAGCTAAAGATTTCAAATTCTTCCCCCCTCCCCCGTGGCTTGTCTTGCATAGTTAAGATCGCCTGTCTGCGATTATTTGCATGTCATTATATGCTTGGAGAAGCTAAACCCTTCAATGGATTCCCATTGAATCTTTGCTATCATTGTTGTTTTCCTTGGTGAGATGGTCACAGATGTTCCAATATTAAAGGAGAGTTTACCGGTTCAACTCCTGAGGTACTTACTATCACTCAAAACCTGAAATTTAACAGTATTAAGCACAGCGGATACAAGGCACCAATTCAACTCTACCAGTCACACACTGCACTGAACAGGAGGCACCAGTTATCCAGGGCACAGTTTAGAGGTTACATCCGCACTCACACAGACTGAACTGGTAGGCAGACTATCACACTAGGTCATTAGCGTCCCTTATGACCGTCTTCTCCAGCTATCAGTTTTGACGGGAAACAGTTCTGCCGGCAGTTTTACAGATAGCAAATGCATACAAAATCTTAAAGATTTGCCAATGCAGAAAACATTGACCCCATTCCCAGTGCAAGAGAAGCAAAGGAGTCCTTTCACTGTACTGATATCACTGCATTTCGCAAACCGTTATTTCTTGGTAAGGGTCGATCGTAGTACTATCAGTGTAGTAATTTAGCAAGGCCACACTACTATCAGGACAGGACAGGAGTAGGAGAGGTATGTGTTAGTACGAGATGAACGGCGGCTGGGAGAAGTCGTCATGGTTTTGCGTTGGTGTAAGTAGGTGGGGGTGATTATTATTTTTACAAGTTTATACCATAGGTTATTTTACTAGTTTAAGTGCTCTCATGTTTACCTGTAAGGTCCTAGTGTGCAGAGGCCTGTTTAAGTTTCGGGAGAGTACTCGTGCAGCCTGCAGGTTGAGTAGCCTGCAGAAAGGGGCTGTGGTTCATACGTTGGATTACGTGCGGCCAGAAGTAACAGCCTCGTTGATCAGGCCCTGATCCAACTGGAGGCCTGGTCATGGACAGGTCCGTGAGGGCGTTGATCCCCAGAATACCCTCCAGTTAGACTCCAGGTAGGTAGGTGCGCAGTCAAAAGCGTAACGCACTACATCCTTACTACCTGAGATCTCCGCGTTGCTATCATTAAAACCTATGTCTCACACCCATTTAAAAGTGTTTGTAACACCATATCTTGCTACTGTCCTTAATAAGACTCTCCAATAATTCCTGTTCTGTTATTCTTTGATAAGATCTGTCCAGTCATTCCTTGATAAGATCTGTCCAGTTATTCCTTGATGAGATCTGTCCAGTTATTCTTTTATGAGATCTATCCAGTTATTCCTTGATGAGATCTGTCCAGTTATTCTTTTATGAGATCTGTCCAGTCATTCCTTGATGAGATCTATCCAGTTATTCCTTGATGAGATCTGTCCAGTTATTCTTTTATGAGATCTGTCCAGTCATTCCTTGATGAGATCTGTCCAGTCATTCCTTGATGAGATCTGTCTAGTCATTCCTTGATGAGATCTGTCCAGTCATTCCTTGATGAGATCTGTCCAGTCATTCCTTGATGAGATCTGTCCAGTCATTCCTTGATGAGATCTGTCTAGTCATTCCTTGATGAGATCTGTCCAGTCATTCCTTGATGAGATCTGTCCAGTCATTCCCTCTTGAGATCTGTCCCGTCATTTCATTTACAGATATGTCAGGTTATTTCTTGCTGAGATTTGTCTAGTTATCAATGGATGATATTTATCCAGTTAGATGTGATGTATCCAGTAATTCCTTTATGATTTAATGGGATTTCTGGAATTAAGCTAAAGTGTTACGATAAAATCATTTAGCTAAGGGGTGTAATAAATCCTGTCTAGGGGCAATACAAATGATAAAAATATAAACCACTCTAGGGCCACACTAGTAACTTCACAAAAACGCTAAACAGATGTTTAATACACTTATTACATCTTAGGTTTATCTTATAAAGCCAATTAACTGGTCGTTTAGAAAAATATTTACAAAAATCTACGTAACTTAAACCATACCCCCGGCCGGGATTGAACCCGCGGTCATAGAGTCTCAAAACTCCAGCCCGTCGCGTTAGCCACTAGACCAGCTAGCCACAATAAGATTCATCCAACTAGGTATATTTCTACACCATAGGAAAGTTAGCACAGGCACCTCTGTGACCACAAATGCTAGCTGGTCTAGTGGCTAACGCGACGGGCTGGAGTTTTGAGACTCTATGACCGCGGGTTCAATCCCGGCCGGGGGTATGGTTTATTTGCAATCGTGTCATTACGATTTCTTGAGTCATGCTACGTAACTTGCCTTCAACACATTTCACATTTTACAAAAAATAACATTAGTTAAGGTACGACATAAATAAGATAAATACTACTGTGCCAACTGTGCCAACTGTGCCATAACCACCCGTTCCTAGCCAGCTTCTAGACTGTTGTTAAATGCGTTGTTACTTCAGAAATTCAACCAAATCCACAGGTCGCACTCAACAGAGCCAGGCTCGTACCAAGACCCATGAGAACGTAAATATAAATCCTAAACTAACTTACGGTCTGGGAATAACAAAATAGTCGCAGGTACGTCCATACTGGCTTCATCACATCACGTTATTTAAATATAAATCCTAAACTAACTTACGGTCTGGGAATAACAAAATAGTCGCAGGTACGTCCATACTGGCGTCATCACATCACTTCTGCCTCTATGAATATAAAGTTATTTAAATATAAATCCTAAACTAACTTACGGTCTGGGAATAACAAAATAGTCGCAGGTACGTCCATACTGGCGTCATCACATCACTTCTGCCTCTATGAATATAAAGTTGCTTCTCTAAAACGTTCTAATTTGCTGACATTTTTCCTGACAATTGTAGCGACCTCAGAAAAAAGGAAGCCGTAATTATTGTATATATTTTTTTCCATTTAATTTTATATTGCTGATGTTTTTTCGTTCACGGTGCCCCGTGGCCTGGTGGCTGAAGCTCTCGCTTCACGCGGCTAGGGTCTGGGTTCGATTCCCAGTGAGGGTAGAAATATTGGGCGTGTTTCTTTACACCTGCTGTCCATGTTCACCCATCAGTTCAAAATGGGTGCCTGGGTGTTAGGTGACTGATGTGGGTCGCATCCTGGGACAACACTGACCTAATTTGCGGGAAATGCTCAGCATAACAAGGGATTTTCTGTATAGTAGTATGTTATTGATGTCAACTATGGTCTATATACTCAGAGAGTAGAGAAACTCTCGGAACTCTTCAAAGGTATATCAAAGGTAAGTCGAGTGAGTCCAAGAACATACCAAACATTATTAAGCATATACCAGGCATTACTAAGCACATACCAAGCATTAATTAGCACATACCAAGCATTACTAAGCACATACCAAGCATTAATTAGCACATACCAAGCATTACTAAGCACATACCAAACATTAATTAGCACATACCAAGCATTACTAAGCACATACCAAGTACACACCGAGCACTCACAAACACACTTACACACTTATATATTCCTGTACTTACGAGTATACATCATACGCAGTAACGTACCATAGGTACATGTTTATAAGAGTATTATAGTATACTGTGTATTATCCAAAGTACCCATAGCACTATACATACACAAAACAGAATAAGTATGATACATAAGTATAATAAATTATACTCCAGGATTGTTGTAGATCATTCTCTAATAATTCAAGTTACATTAACTGTAAAGATTGACATCTAGACACCTTTGTTATTAAAAATCTCAGTTTTTATTTGGATGATTTTATATTCATAGAACACCAGAAGAAGGTTAGATACTAGAGGGGGAGCGATAAGCTGACCTTGTAGTATTCTCTGGTGACATCCTTCTCTTAACAGATGTCTCATTTTTGTTGCAGCAATTTAAATTTGCTCTTCATATATACTATTTTATTAATGCAATAACCTGTGCAACATTGCTTCCCCACCAGACAACAGGTGTCACAGGAATTAACAACAGCAAAATAAGATAACTGCGTCATTATAACAAGGACTTATTCTTTCCTTACTTCTCTTGGTACTCTCTTCTTGTAGATGAATGGTTCAGAGAACCGACATGTTGTTGAATTAGACACATGTGCAACTCTTGGGTTTTCCTCAATAAAGATACCCAAGAGTTGCACATGTGTCTAATTCTACTCTCTTCTTATATAACAAAACCACAATTCATCACAAAACATTATCATAACATTGAACACTGCTGCAGACATGTGAAACTCGTTTATTCCAAAGTGATCAAGTTTAACGCCAAACGAGTACACAGTCACGATTTATAGCTGTACTCTTACAGAAACCCAAAACTAGGAAAATGCGCCATGACAACATAGTGGTGGCAAACACCAGTCCTGATACACTTTATCTATACACAATACAAACTTAATACACTGATCAGTGAGTTATCTCTGTACAACATATTTCCACATAACTACGTGAGAGTTACCTGGTTTACATCAGAGCAAAAAAAATAATTGAGAAATTCTTCATGTCTTTAAACAACATTGGTGTTTGCTTACATTAGATACGAACAATGTTGCAATAACATGCAAAATATAAGCGACTTTTCATAAAATGATAACCATTAGCAAGTCTCCAGAAATAAGGAAAACATTTGACAAGTGTACATATTAATTACTACAATGAAAATAATATCACATTGTCAACTCGGTGCCCCACAACAAACTTTAGTAAGCAAAACTGGTGACGGAAAGAAAACCTCTGAGAGAAACAGGAGACAGAGCAGGAGGGAAAACTATCATACTCCAAAACTGTGGTCACAAAGAAACCACAGGAGTCATCACTGACGACCCTCAAAAGGTGGGCCTCTGAGTCGTTCACCTACTATCATTCCTAGTGACCCTGGAGTCACCCCACATTGGTGTTACATACAAAGGTATAAACTCTTTGACCTACATACCTTGCTGTAACACCATAACCACTTAGGAACGAGCAAAAAGGCAGAACGGACTTACTTGGTTTGTGGAGTCTGTACTAGCTAGAAATCCCTTGATTCTACCCAGGCTACCTAGATTTCAAATGGCTTCCACGTCCACTGAAGGAGTGATTCTTTCAAGATGTTAAATATTATTAGTAACTCCCACAACACCTTAGGGGTCCTGAAGTCTTTGGAGGCTTCCCTAACTAATATTCACGAGTGTAAGGAACTACAAGCTTCTGGTCTAATATTCAAAGGGTAGTCACACAGCAATCTTAACTGTTATTTGCCATTAAGTTGGGCATCCGTCTGCACTTGACCCATAGCGCAAATATCCTGTATTTCCCAGAATACTGTTGGCCAAATAATACTAGGGAAAAAACAGCAGATTGTCTTACTACAGGGGCCTGGGAAAAGAATGTGTCCACAGGACATCGGGAGAGCCTCTGAAGTCCTCATTGTTGATCACAAGGTAGCATGCATTTTGAAGAGAGCATTGTCACTGAGCTGGTAACTCCATTGAGATGTGGATCGACAGCTGGATTTTTCCAAAAGAAAGTTTGTCGCTTTGCTAGCCTGTTTCCTGTCCCAGTTCACAAATCATACCACGGGTAGAGATAGAACCCGCGGCCAGAGAGTCTCAAAACTCCAGACCGTCGCGTTAGCCACTGGACCAGCTAGCCACAATAAGATTCATCCAACTAGGTATATTTCTACACCATAGGAATGTTAGCATAGGCACCACTGTGACAACGCGACGGTCTGGAGTTTTGAGACTCTGACCGCGAGTTCTATTCCCCCCCGTGGTATGGTTTGACAGTGTTGATGATCTTTATTACAAGAATGTTCGGCTTTCACTCTGGCTTTGTAAATTTTTATTTGCACATCTTACTAAATTTATTGTTTTCGGTGTAATAACTGCAAAATGACGCTTCTAAATGGCTTCAAAATTTTAAGAATTTGTGTATCCATTTTTTTTTACTGAGTTTTGGTGTTATACTTATCAAATTTGTTATTTTTTATTAAATTTTATTAAATTTGACCCTCTTAAAAATACTAAATAAATTACCTACAGGTTAGGTTAGGTAAGGTTCGTCAGGAAACAGGACAAATGTTTCCTGACGCGGGTCTTAGTCAGATGATGACCCGCCTTTGGAGCTTTTGGTCATCTGACCGAGGCCTTCCGCTGGCTTACCGGTTCACCCCTTTAAAAATTATGGTCATTTATAACCATTGTTATAATTACCTACATTAAAAGTATTATAGAGAATTTTACACAGACATGATCAGCAAAAAATTTAAACCGATATATACTAGAGGACTCAAGTTTTTGTTGTGTTTTGTGTTCCACGAGTTTAGTGAAGCCTTAATACTTCCCGAGGACAAGCTGTGACATGGCAACGTACAGTGTTCTCGTCCCTGCAACGTACGGTGTTCTCGTCCCTGCAACGTACGGTGTTCTCGTCCCTGCAACGTACGGTGCTCTCGTCCCTGCAACGTACGGTGTTCTCGTCCCTGCAACGTACGGTGTTCTCGTCCCTGCAACGTACGGTGCTCTCGTCCCTGCAACGTACGGTGTTCTCGTCCCTGCAACGTACGGTGCTCTCGTCCCTGCAACGTACGGTGCTCTCGTCCCTGCAACGTACGGTGCTCTCGTCCCTGCAACGTACGGTGCTCTCGTCCCTGCAACATACGGTGCTCTCGTCCCTGCAACATACAGTCGAGTGCAGAAAAGCTGGTAGAAGCAGTAGAGATGTGAAGACGATGTAATCAGTCCATCACCCTTGAAAACGTAGTTTGAGATGGTCAGTCCCTCAGCCTGGAGAAGAGTATTGTTCCATAGTCTGGAACAATGTGAAGTTGAGGGGACAATCTGGAGCTTTATATACTGTCAGGAGATAAGATGTAGGTAACTAGTAGAAGTAGGAATGTAATCATTGAGAGGTCAGTGATGACATCGTTTTTACATCACTTCTACCAAGTTTTCTGTACTCGACTGTAGCCTTCTGTGTAGGCGAAACGTTTCGAAATAAAGATACCTAACTGTTGCAGTTGTGTCTTACCTAGCATAATATAAACAGTTATGCTTTCAGACAACATGAGGTAAAATATAGTTTTGTACCACTGCCCAATCATCCAGGATTTTAAACAGACCTAAATTTTATGCTCCACACGTGTGAGAATCCATCTTCTTAAATGGATGTGTTAGACGTGCAAGATTACTCAGTCTTGACACACCAGGAGCTGATTCTTACCTTTCTACCAGCTACAAGTATTATTATTCTCTAACAAATTCCCTTTATTAATTTATATAATTAGCTTATATACTAGATTCCCTACAATTTGTAATTGCAATTGTTTTAAATATATATTTTTTGTAATTTTATGAGTATTTGCCGATACACAACCCGCATATAGACGAGAGGAGCTTCAGACGACGTTTCGGTCCAACTTGGACCATTTACAAAGTCACTATACCGAAAAGGAGAAAAGGAGGGAGTATATATAGGCCAGCAGACGGTATTGTGCCTTTTTTTATTTGCCTAAATTCTTTTATTATGAACAAATTCTGTACTTAATACCATCGTAATATTTAGTTTATTTAACGTGGGATTCTCTGATATATTGAGAAAAATTTTGACTGTACGTCCATACTTTTCCACCAACAATAAACTTTCAACTTTCTGTACTGTAAAAATATATAATTAGGTTATTTACAAATTTTCTTTCAAATTCCAGGTCATTTCGATTTTAAAAAATATTTTTAATGTTAAAACACATGCAGGTATTTATACAGAATAAACACTTACATATAATACTTTTATTATCCAACGCTATTTATTAAAAAAAATAATAAAAAAAAATTCCATGAAAGATTTCTGAAGCCAGAAAGTTTTTTTTTGTCGTTTCTGGTTCACTTAACTCAAAATTCTTAAAAAGTTTTACTAAAAAATTCCATGAAAGATTCCTGAAGCCAGAAAGTTTTTTTTGTCGTTTCTGGTTCACTTAACTCAAAATTCTTAAAAAGTTTTACTAAAAAATTCCATGAAAGATTCCTGAAGCCAGAAAGTTTTTTTTTTCCGTTTCTGGTTCACTTAACTCAAAATTCTTAAAATGTTTTACTTACGTTTTTATCTTAAGTCAACACCTGAGTTCATATTTAGTTGTATAATGTGATTTTTTTCGATTATTATTATTATTATAATCAAGGGGGAAGCGCTAAACCCGGAGGATTATACAGCGCCTGGGAGGGGGGGGGGATGTGGAAGGCATTCAGGCTTAATTCGGGGAACTGGAGCACAGATCCAATTCCCTAAATCAAGAGCCCCTCACCAACATCAAGGAACCTTCCTTGAGGGGATTTTTTTTTTTTTTTTTTTTTTTTTTTTCGAAAAGTTCCAAAATTATGTTAGGCTTCGTGGTCCTGTGTGTGAAAATGATTATCTAACTTAATTAACACTTGTACAAGGTTTTAGAGCGAACTCCAGCCGACCCGATAGGGTTCTGGGCCATTGATTGGTCCTAACTATTATTATAATCAAAAAGAAGCTCTAAACCACAAGGGTTATACAGCGATTGAGCCTAAAAATTTCTGTTGGCTTTACGAAGATCTTCCACCATGACTGGACTCAGAAAATTTGCAAATTCAGCCAAGAGGTCTAGATACAAGAATTTTGTAAGATTACCAGAAATGAAATTTTTATGTAGGAAGATTTTTGTAATTTCTCAATATTTTCTTCATTTATTGTATTATTTTCGATTATTTCTTTAGGCAAATAAGATTTACGTAAAAAAAAAATGCTTAAGAACATTGTGTAGCGGCTCTACAGTCGGATATTTTGAGACGTAACATTCTCACAGTAGAATTAAAACGAATATGGTTCCGACCTTATACTTTGTCAGCCAAAGAAAAGTGTATAATAGTTTACTAAATCATACTAAGATGAATATCTGGTGAGGGGCTCTTGATCTAGGGAACTGGATTTGTGCTCCAGTTCCCTGAATGCCTTCCATCCCTCCACAGGCGCTGTATAATCCTATGGGTTTAGCGCTCCCCCATGATTATAATATTTGTCAGGGGAACGTCTTCCTCCTGATGATAAGTATGGAAAAAAATAATTTTTATAGGAAAAAATAATAATGAAAAAACTAAAAAGTATTTAATTAAATATAAAAAATGGCCGCCTATAATTCAAGCGAGATCTTGAAACAAGAAAATTTTCTTAATTCAAGATGTCTTCTTAAGACGTAACGAAAATAAAATGTTCTTTATTTTTGGTAGGCGGTGGTAATCTGATCTTAAGTAGATGGAGAAGCTCTTGATATTCCCGATTCGCAGTATCTCACTTCAGATCGCAAGGGAGAAATGAGGATCGATATGACCCACAAAGTCTCGTCGCCTTGGATCTCGTACCCAAAATATCGAGCGCCTGCTGTTGATAACCACTACAGCAGCAAGACTGATAATGGTTATTAGTGTAACACTGAAGGAAGCCAATGTGTGGTAACTGTACTCCAGTGTTATTACTGGTAACCAGGTTAAAGGAAACTTTAAACAATATTCCTGGTAGATGGATTTACCTGATTAGAAGAGTGGAGGTGAAGTGATTACCCAGACTCCTAACCAAACCAGGTAAGGTTAATACCACCAGGAGTAGAAACTAAAGAAATCAGACCCGAAGAAATCTGGCGTTTTTACAGCGGCCCGCTAGATGGCAGTGAGGGCGGCGACGCACTGTAACAGTCTCTCGGGAATTAAAGGATATATCGATAATGAAAACAGCTGTATATAGTAAACAGTAGTATATAGTAATAATAAATCTTTACTTCTACAAGTACATGTACAAGGTATACAGACCATAACTGACATCAATGACATACTACTATATAGAAAGCCACTTGTTATGCTGAGCATTTCGGGCAAATAAGGTCAATTTTGTCGCGGGATGCGACCCACACCAGTCGACTAACAACCAGGTACCCATTTTACCGATGAATGAACATGGACAACAAGTATAAGGAAACATGCCCATAGTTTCCACCCTTGCCAGGAATCGAACCACGGACCTTCAGCATATGAAGCGACAGCTTTGCCTTCCAGGCCACGGGCGATCCTCGAATCGTAGTCGAAATACGAAATATATTAAGTGAGAGGAGAGAAGCCAATCGTTATATATAACCCCAACACATATTTTCTTTTGGACACCAACAATAAAAAAAAATAAGAGGGAATCACACTAAGTAGTGCAAGGGTCATGTATACTATTATAGACACGCGACTCTTATTACAAGGAAAGACCAGAAAGAATAACGAAAATCCAAGTGAAAATGTATTAGTTAAAGGTGGGGCGTTAAGTCATCGTGAGGCAGTACATCACATGCCACCTGGTGCAGTCACCACAAGTGGAATAACATTTTTGGGTGGAAGCTGTGATCATTAATTTCAGACACATTAATATCTAGGCGATAGAGACGAAGATTTTGGTTTGAGACTGATCCATTCTTAGTATTGATTAAAGATGTCTCAATAATGTTCCGATCAGTAGAAGATCCATTAGGTAAAAGAATTTTTGCATTTTGTTACTGAACTAAATGGCCCCAAACCTGGAGAGAAGACAAGTAGGTGGTGTGGTCCCCAAACCTGGAGAGAAGACAAGTAGGTGGTGTGGTCCCCAAACCTGGAGAGAAGACAAGCAGGTGGTGTGGTCCCCAAACCTGGAGAGAAGACAAGCAGGTGGTGTGGTCCCCAAACCTGGAGAGAAGACAAGTAGGTGGTGTGGTCCCCAAACCTGGAGAGAAGACAAGTAGGTGGTGTGGTCCCCAAACCTGGAGAGAAGACAAGCAGGTGGTGTGGTCCCCAAACCTGGAGAGAAGACAAGCAGGTGGTGTGGTCCCCAAACCTGGAGAGAAGACAAGTATGTGGTGTGGTCCCCAAACCTGGAGAGAAGACAAGCAGGTGGTGTGGTCCCCAAACCTGGAGAGAAGACAAGCAGGTGGTGTGGTCCCCAAACCTGGAGAGAAGACAAGCAGGTGGTGTGGTCCCCAAACCTGGAGAGAAGACAAGCAGGTGGTGTGGTCCCCAAACCTGGAGAGAAGACAAACAGTTGGTGTGGTCCCCAAACCTGGAGAGAAGACAAGCAGGTGGTGTGGTCCCCAAACCTGGAGAGAAGACAAGCAGGTGGTGTGGTCCCCAAACCTGGAGAGAAGACAAGCAGGTGGTGTGGTCCCCAAACCTGGAGAGAAGACAAGCAGGTGGTGTGGTCCCCAAACCTGGAGAGAAGACAAGCAGGTGGTGTGGTCCCCAAACCTGGAGAGAAGACAAGCAGGTGGTGTGGTCCCAGACATAAACATCCTCACCGGCTGATACATACCTCCAGTACACCAGGGAGGAAGGAGGGGCAGCTACCAACTTCTGCACTGCCCTGGCATCCTTCAGGGTTGTCATAGCTTTTAAAAGACACATGAAAGAAAGTGATACACGATGATTCATATGTATTCATGTCATAATTGACAAGAACACATATTACGACTCAGAAGAGAAAAAAACACGAAACTAAATCTTTGTCACTTTTCTAGGGCACTTTACATACCTCAAAGAAAATTAATAAAAAATATTAATCTCTAAAATTCATTCGCCATGAATACTTTACGCACTGAAAAATAATTTTAGATAAGAGTTGAAACTCGGGGTAACATCGATAATAAATGTTAAGTAATTCATATCGGTAGCAAAAACGAGAAAGTCTATTGTATGAATTCCAAGGAGATAATTAAAGCAAAAGCCTTGAGAGTGCTATTGGCGAATATTTTCTTGCTCAATAGACTGTGTCTTGAAACGGCCAAAAAAGACCGACAAACTTTTAGCCTTTATTGAAGACTTATTATCGTCCTGAAGCTGAGTCAGTTTTACTTAGAGAGGAAGAACTGCGCTGACTGTACTTGTAGAACTGCGCTGACTGTACTTGTAGAACTGCGCTGACTGTACTTGTAGAACTGCGCTGACTGTACTTGTAGAACTGCGCTGACTGTACTTGTAGAACTGCGCTGACTGTACTTGTAGAACTGCGCTGACTGTACTTGTAGAACTGCGCTGACTGTACTTATAGAACTGCGCTGACTGTACTTGTAGAACTGCGCTGACTGTACTTGTAGAACTGCGCTGACTGTACTTGTAGAACTGCGCTGACTGTACTTGTAGAACTGCGCTGACTGTACTTGTAGAACTGCGCTGACTGTACTTGTAGAACTGCGCTGACTGTACTTGTAGAACTGCGCTGACTGTACTTGTAGAACTGCGCTGACTGTACTTGTAGAACTGCGCTGACTGTACTTTTAGAACTGCGCTGACTGTACTTGTAGAACTGCGCTGACTGTACTTGTAGAACTGCGCTGACTGTACTTGTAGAACTGCGCTGACTGTACTTGTAGAACTGCGCTGACTGTACTTGTAGAACTGCGCTGACTGTACTTGTAGAACTGCGCTGACTGTACTTGTAGAACTGCGCTGACTGTACTTGTAGAACTGCGCTGACTGTACTTGTAGAACTGCGCTGACTGTACTTGTAGAACTGCGCTGACTGTACTTGTAGAACTGCGCTGACTGTACTTTTAGAACTGCGCTGACTGTACTTGTAGAACTGCGCTGACTGTACTTGTAGAACTGCGCTGACTGTACTTGTAGAACTGCGCTGACTGTACTTGTAGAACTGCGCTGACTGTACTTGTAGAACTGCGCTGACTGTACTTGTAGAACTGCGCTGACTGTACTTGTAGAACTGCGCTGACTGTACTTGTAGAACTGCGCTGACTGTACTTGTAGAACTGCGCTGACTGTACTTTTAGAACTGCGCTGACTGTACTTGTAGAACTGCGCTGACTGTACTTGTAGAACTGCGCTGATTGTACTTGTAGAACTGCGCTGACTGTACTTATAGAACTGCGCTGACTGTGCTTGTAGAACTGCGCTGACTGTACTTGTAGAACTGCGCTGACTGTACTTATAGAACTGCGCTGACTGTACTTGTAGAACTGCGCTGACTGTACTTGTAGAACTGCGCTGACTGTACTTGTAGAACTGCGCTGACTGTACTTATAGAACTGCGCTGACTGTACTTGTAGAACTGCGCTGACTGTACTTGTAGAACTGCGCTGACTGTACTTATAGAACTGCGCTGACTGTACTTGTAGAACATCGCTGACTGTACTTGTAGAACTGCGCTGACTGTACTTATAGAACTGCGCTGACTGTACTTGTAGAACTGCGCTGACTGTACTTGTAGAACTGCGCTGACTGTACTTATAGAACTGCGCTGACTGTACTTGTAGAACTGCGCTGACTGTACTTGTAGAACTGCGCTGACTGTACTTGTAGAACTGCGCTGACTGTTCTTGTAGAACTGCGCTGACTGTACTTATAGAACTGCGCTGACTGTACTTATAGAACTGCGCTGACTGTACTTATAGAACTGCGCTGACTGTACTTGTAGAACTGCGCTGACTGTACTTGTAGAACTGCGCTGACTGTACTTGTAGAACTGCGCTGACTGCACTTGTAGAACTGCGCTGACTGTACTTATAGAACTGCGCTGACTGTACTTGTAGAACTGCGCTGACTGTACTTGTAGAACTGCGCTAACTGTACTTATAGAACTGCGCTGACTGTACTTATAGAACTGCGCTGACTGTACTTGTAGAACTGCGCTGACTGTACTTATAGAACTGCGCTGACTGTACTTGTAGAACTGCGCTGACTGTACTTGTAGAACTGCGCTGACTGTACTTGTAGAACTGTGCTGACTGTACTTGTAGAACTGCGCTGATTGTACTTGTAGAACTGCGCTGACTGTACTTGTAGAACTGTGCTGACTGTACTTGTAGAACTGCGCTGACTGTACTTGT
Organism: Cherax quadricarinatus; assembly: GCF_038502225.1. Lineage (NCBI taxonomy): Eukaryota > Metazoa > Arthropoda > Malacostraca > Decapoda > Parastacidae > Cherax > Cherax quadricarinatus. The sequence goes on along the minus strand of NC_091353.1, from coordinate 1,768,593 downwards.
AGAACTGCGCTGACTGTACTTGTAGAACTGCGCTGTCTGTACTTGTAGAACTGCGCTGACTGTACTTATAGAACTGCGCTGACTGTACTTGTAGAACTGCGCTGACTTTACTTGTAGAACTGCGCTGACTGTACTTATAGAACTGCGCTGACTGTACTTGTAGAACTGCGCTGACTGTACTTGTAGAACTGTGCTGACTGTACTTATAGGACTGCGCTGACTGTACTTGTAGAACTGCGCTGACTGTACTTGTAGAACTGCGCTGACTGTACTTGTAGAACTGCGCTGACTGTACTTATAGAACTGCGCTGACTGTACTTGTAGAACTGCGCTGACTGTACTTGTAGAACTGCGCTGACTGTACTTATAGAACTGCGCTGACTGTACTTATAGAACTGCGCTGACTGTACTTGTAGAACTGCGCTGACTGTACTTGTAGAACCGCGCTGACTGTACTTGTAGAACCGCGCTGACTGTACTTGTAGAACCGCGCTGACTGTACTTGTAGAACCGCGCTGACTGTACTTGTAGAACCGCGCTGACTGTACTTGTAGAACCGCGCTGACTGTACTTGTAGAACCGCGCTGACTGTACTTGTAGAACCGCGCTGACTGTACTTGTAGAACCGCGCTGACTGTACTTGTAGAACCGCGCTGACTGTACTTGTAGAACCGCGCTGATTATACTGGAATGACTACAGACTTCCAGTTACTCTCCAAGAACGGTGATCCTCATAACACTATATATACACATTCGTTTAAATTTCACTATTGTATGACTATACCAGTACCAGTACCATCACTTTTTTAATACCTAGATAAATAAATTAGAATAATCAAGTATACATCCGCTAAAGTCTTCCTCCAAATGTGCAATTCGCTGGAACGCTTTGATCGAGAATATTATATTGCCTCTCCGTCACCGTGACTCTAATAGGTTATCGACACACTGTAAGGCATCAGCGACACTCACAAAATAATGATCAACCTGGGATATTATGTAATAAGGTACCTTAAATAAGGTACCTTAAATAAGGTTTTCTACACAGCCAAAGAGGTCAAACGTATTTCATAGATGTGATTTAATATTTCTTATTTAGTCAAGCATTTATAATTACATCCGAAGACTACAGCCACACGGTGATTTGTATGTTGAATAGTTTAGAGGTTAGTTAATGGCTTTAAAATATGTGGATTATAGCAGAGTCATTGAGGATGCTCGTATCCTTACCCTTTTACGGTGCCCAGTGGCCTGGTGGCTAAGGCTCTCGCTTCACACGCTGACTGAGCGGGTTTGATTCCCGGAGAGAGTAGAAACACTGGGCGTGTTTCCTTACACCGATTGGCTATGTTCCCCATCAGTAAAATGGGTACCTGGGTGTTAGTTGGCTGGTGTGGGTCGCATTCTGTGATTAACCTAATTTGCGGACATGCTCAGCATAACAAGCGGCTTTCTATACAGTAGTATGTCACTGATGACAGCTATGGTCTGTATACCTTGTACATGTACTTGTAGAAATAAAGATATTATTATTTTCAGGTATCCAGGGGGGAAATATTGCCCAACTCAAATTTAAAACATGTGTAAAGCCATGATCAGAATTACTTTTCTCTTCAATGCGCTTTCCTTAAAGAAAAATTAAAAAAAATATATATTTTGTATACCTTGAACTCATGAGGCCTAGTCTCAGACCGAGCTGCGGGGGCGTTAACCCCCGAAATCCTCTCCAGGTAAACTCCAGGTAAACTCATCTTCCTGCCTGTTTCGTCCTCCTAAGTGATACACAACCTGCTGGTCGCACTCAACATCATTTACGAGGGAAACACAATGTGGCTGTTGATGTCTTATCAAGTATATAATAAGTAAAAACATCAACTTGAATTGCATAAGAATTCAATGCAGAATTATGATCTTGTTGACACTCTGAAGCAAAAGCCAAAATAATCTTCACGTTCTGTCTTAGCCGCTGAGGAAACCAATCTGATTTACAAGTTTGTAGACGAATGGTTCACAGAACCGACACGAACCATACACAGGGGAAGCTTCCCCTGTGTATGGACTGATGAAGCCACTGTGTGGCGAAACGTTTCCTTAATGAAGATACCCAAGAGTTGCACATGTGTCTAATGATTTACAAGTTGCAAACTGTGTCATCTCTGCAACACAAGTATAAATCTTCTCGAACACAACTCCGTTAAGATGATCTTGACCGTTTTCCATCACATTCTTCAAAATCGCGATGTGGATCATAAAGTTATCTCAAAGTATTTTCTGTCACCGTTCGAGTCCAGAAAGAAATCCCCGTATTGCATAACCCCAGCCCCATGTAAATTAACGCAAGTCACTGGAATAGAGAATAATGCGGCATAAGTTTTAAATACAGTTTAATGTCAGCGTTGAAAAGTTGATGTAACTCAGAAGAGACATTCACAAGTTATTGCTGGAAATCTAACATCCCAACGTTTTGACTCACGAAACAAACCATACCACGGGCGGGGTTTGAACCCGCGATCAGAGAACCATAAAACTCCAGACCGACGCGTTAGCCACTGGATCAGCTGGCTACAATAAGATTCATCCAACTAAGTATATTTCTACACCATAGGAAGGTTAGCATAGACAATGTGGTCACGGTGGTGCCTATGCTAATGCGTCGTTCTGGAGTTTTGAGACTCTCTGATCACGGGTTCTAACCCCACCCGTGGTATGGTTTATCCCAACGTTTTTCTTAGTAAGAATGACATATTAGAATATACACAATCCGAAACTTATTCCAATCTGTGTCACTAGATTTCAAAGTTTAAAGCCGATTGAATCAGGCATTTTCTAGATTCATCCCAAAATATTCTAGCACTAATTACCAATCTGCTTAATAGCGTAGATGTTTCGAAAACAATAAAACAATTTACAAAACATCGCATGACAGCAAGTGTTCCTTAATTTATCCAAATATATCTAGTGTTCCTTAATTTATCCAAATATATTCCGTGTAAATGACCAATCAGGGCCCACACGGGCCATAACCAATCAAAATTATTCTCTAAATAAAACTAACCAGCATTTATGGTCTAAAGCTGATTAGAAGAGATATTCTCCAGTAATTTCATAGAAGTCATTTTTTTTAATTAAAATTGCTAATTAAAACTGACGTAACCCAAAATCGAGGCGACGCTGCTAATGAAACAGATCAGCAATAAAAGTTTGAAGCAGACTAGATGTATTCTCTAGTCACTAGAGTTTGAAGCAGACTAGATGTATTCTCTAGTCACTAGAGTTTGAAGCAGACTAGATGTATTCTCTAGTCACTAGAGTTTGAAGCAGACTAGATGTATTCTCTAGTCAATAAAGTTTGAAGCAGACTAGATGTATTCTCTAGTCAATAAAGTTTGAAGCAGACTAGATGTATTCTCTAGTCAATAAAGTTTGAAGCAGACTAGATGTATTCTCTAGTCAATAAAGTTTGAAGCAGACTAGATGTATTCTCTAGTCAATAAAGTTTGAAGCAGACTAGATGTATTCTCTAGTCAATAAAGTTTGAAGCAGACTAGATGTATTCTCTAGTCAATAAAGTTTGAAGCAGACTAGATGTATTCTCTAGTCAATAAAGTTTGAAGCAGACTAGATGTATTCTCTAGTCAATAAAGTTTGAAGCAGACTAGATGTATTCTCTAGTCACTAGAGTTTGAAGCAGACTAGATGTATTCTCTAGTCAATACGGGAACTCCAACAATTACAAGTTAAGTAGAAATGATGCTGGGGTTTTTCACGAGAAAACATTCTTGAATCAACCTTCCACCCACACACTGGGGAGAGAATCAACTTTCCATCTACACACTGGGGAGAGAATCAACTTTCCATCTACACACTGGGGAGAGAATCAACTTTCCATCTACACACTGGGGAGAGAATCAACTTTCCATCTACACACTGGGGAGAGAATCAACTTTCCACCTACACACTGGGGAGAGAATCACCCTTCCACCTACACACTGGGGAGAGAATCACCCTTCCACCTACACACTGGGGAGAGAATCAACCCTCCACCTACACACTGGAGAGAGAATCAACCCTCCACCTGCACACTGGGGAGAGAATCAACCCTCCACCTACACACTGGGGAGAGAATCACACTTCCACCTACACACTGGGGAGAGAATCACCCTTCCACCTACACACTGGGGAGAGGATCAACCCCCTACACACTGGGGAGAGAATCAACCCTCCACCTACACACTGGGGAGAGAATCACCCTTCCACCTACACACTGGGGAGAGGATCAACCCTCCACCTACACAATGGGGAGAGAATCAGCCCTCCACCTATACACTGGGGAGAGAATTAACCCTCCACCTACACACTGGGGAGAGAATCAACCCTCCACCTACACACTGGGGAGAGAATCAACCCTCCACCTACACACTGGAGAGAGAATCAACCCTCCACCTACACACTGGGGAGAGAATCAACCCTCCACCTACACACTGGGGAGAGAATCAACCCTTCACCTACACACTGGGGAGAGAATCAACCCTCCACCTACACACTGGGGAGAGAATTAACCCTCCACCTACACACTGAGGAGAGAATCAACCCTCCACCTACTCACTGGGAAGAACTCTTGACACAACAAATGCTGATGTATCTTGTAGACTTGTGGTACTTTAGGAACACTGGGGTCGCAGACAATTTCCCTCCGTCAGTGTCCACCGTCTTAGCTCCCCAACTAACACCGCAACCCGGAATTAGCAACATATGGTTCCTGTATATTCGTTATAAAACATTGCGTCAGTAAACTATTTAGTGGACTGTATAATCATGACGACTTGACTGACTAAAACTTTTTGTTTGATCTACTGTTTTACAAATATTAAATACGTAATTACATATTATAACAAATTGTAAATACCCAAATTATTACATGGGTGGTATATCTACAACATCTACAGCGTGATAAGACCTGGGTGGGATAGGGCCACCAAACTCCTTCAGTATCATGTTAACCTTGTTATCCGATCTAAATTTCAACTTGGCTGCTAGTGTCTCTGTTATCAATGACCTTCGTGCCCCGGCATCAAAAAACAATCGGGTTGTTTCGGATTTCTTTCCATTCATAATCCCTGCTACTACGGTAGGCAGGGCTACAGAACCTTGAAACTATTCACTTGGACGAATCCCTCGTGCCGTACTCATCAGACTGGATACTACTTCGGGCTTGTCCATGCTCTCCGTCCTTTCTTGAGGCTTGCTCTTCTTAGCTTGGGCTGGTCTGGTATCGTTAGGACATAGCGCGCTGTGGTGGTTACCCTTCCGACAGCCTCGACACTCACTGAGCTGTATGTCACAGTCCCTGGCAAAGTGTTCCCTTTGTCGCTGGAGCCTCTGTTCATAGGTGGTGAAGCTCGAACACCCTGAACTAGCGTTCTCCCCTTCACAGAACACAGTCTCGTACTGACTGTCTTAGTGGCTTCCCTCTTGGTCCCTTTGGTTAAGGACTTGTTTTGGGAATAATAAGTGCCGACCCAGGTAGGGGTTCTTTAGTTCTGTCTCTCGAGTGTCTGGGGTGGTCGACGGATTTCTCTTTGGTGGGCGTTTTCTCCCCCAGACTCATGCTTAGGTGAGACATAAGGTCTCCCATCCCGTCAATAATCTGTTGTATCGTGAACCGGTTCGTCTGGTATTTCAAATGTATCTCGTGCACTATAGTGCTAGCCAGTTTCCTCTGAATCGCCTGACTGACGAACCATTCTGATTTACCCCAGTCATGTAAATCTTTGAGGCTATTTATCAAACTCATAAATTCAATGCAGAACTTCTCTAAGCTCCGCCAGTCGTGATGATAGGCTTCTTTTGTATAACTGGGTATATAATCCTAATCAATATCTTGACCTTCCAGGCTTCTTTTTATTTACAAATCAATTTCCATTCACCCACGACAAACCGATTTCACCTTTTATCATTATAAATCTAAATTTCCAAATTGGATAACTTTAACTAAAATAATTTCACTCAGCTTTCAGGTCTTATCGCGACTGTTGGCATAAAATTTAATCAAACTCATTATAGTTTACTAAATTAAGCTTAAATCAATTTATAATACTCCAAACTTCCCCAACTAAAGTATACATGTACATACAACTACAGAACGAAAATATAAACAAGAATCAAACTTTTGTCCTAATTAAATAAACCAGAAGAATAATTATCCTTTCACCCCGTTTCATACTACTAAAGTATTATGCCTGATAACAAGGATAGTTTTGATAGAAATACGCAAATAGAACTCTACTCATTCTAACTTTTTTTTCCCTAATCCAAGTTTAGTAATTTTATGCTTCTCCAGATTTGCAATTTTACGTCATTTCAATATAAAGCCTATGCAGCGATGGTTCGTTTTAACAAATCGTAAGGATATTGGAACCTTATATAGGGTGGCCACAAAAAAAAACACTCCCTGATTTCAAACAGTTATAACATGTAACTTTATTGTAAAAATCTTTCACAGTTAGTAGCTTCAGGATTTTATTCAGTTTCATGTGGTATAGAGTAGCATAAAGGTAGTCAATGTGCGCCCCTCTCGTTGCTCGGTAAACATCGATGTGATAGTCCAGTTAGGTCCAGACGCTCTGTAACATATCTGGTGTTATCATGCGAACTGCTTCAGTGATCGAAATTTTCAGCTCTTCCAGGGTTGCTGGTAGTGATGGTACGTAAACTGTGCTCTTCACGTACCCCCAAACAATCTTACCAGCTATATTTTAACTTTAATTTCTATACCATCCCTACGACTTCCATATTTACTTGATAAAACAAACACCTCAAAAATCACAATCAGAACTTTTGGGCACCAGTGATACTAAATCCTGTAAGTATTCGGACTTTTTAAACATTGAATTAAATTCTTACATAACACCTATTGACAGAGAATCCTCATCAAATTTCCTACCTCTGAGATGTAGACAATTGTGTGCCCATCCACTGGATGACGAAACATCTACAGTAAAGATTCCCAGATATTGCACATGTGTCTAATTCTTTACTCCAACCCCTCATTAATTTGCTTCCCACCCTCAAAGTCCGGCCTCCCTCCACTTCATGCTTTTATCTCCCTTCCTGTGCAACAACAATAACACCCTAACCCTTCACCCTTATCCTTAATCCCCAAATATCGCTATACCCCTCACCTCCTTCCCTAAAATATTGGCAAGGATCAAGAGAACAGGAAACCGAAGACCAGAACACAGTAACAGAAAGTAAACTGAAAGCATGACATAGAATGAAGATGGTATAACAAATAAGAGTGACGAATGGAAGGAAAGGATAGTGGTGACATACCCAGACATCATAGCACTCATGGTTACAAAACTCACAAAAATTATAACAGAATCTCCTCAGCATAATATCACATTATAAGAGGACAGGAGGATCAGGAGCAGCACTGCTAATAAAAAAAACTGGAATTTCGAAAAGACGAGAGAAATAAATGAAGGGTCAATGATTACATAATAGGTACATTAGACACATGAGCAACACTTGGGTATCTTCATCGTGGAAACGTTTTGCCACACATCAAACTCCTTTTGATCTTCACCATTCTTCTTTGTTTTGGACTGATGAACGCACTGCGTGGGTAACGTTTACATAATAAAAATATCTAAGTATTACACATGTGTCTAATTTTCCAACTTGTCGGTTCTCTGAACCATTTATCTATTTACTCGGCAGATTCATATCAATCGGACCCTTAGCTGGTGACTGAGGTAACGCACGACTCATCAGCAAGCAGCAAGAAACTAAGGCACGAATAAGATGTTGGTAACAGAGCGATAATGCACACAGTAGCTAGAAAAACCAACTTAAGCAATACAAAATTTGCTGATCACCAGGAATTAGGTTGGGAGAGTCTGAAGTCACACGGGGAGAGCAGTAACATTGAAGGTTAATTGTTAGAGGGTGTGATGAAAAACTTAATGTGTTAGCTTGTCCTGGACACAACCAGAGAGGGAGAGAAAAGTGGAAAATCCAGCAAGTCTGGATCTTTTATTCACCATAATGAATAACGTAAGACACTGAATATCAGAGGCTCGTCTGTGCTAGCGACTAGTAAGTAGGAGAGAAGTTTCAATATCTCGTGAACGTAGAGAAAAACACAGAGTACGAAGGAAGGAAGGAAGGGGTAGATCTAGTTCACATGAGGAGATTATGCATGCATGAGGCAGCTCATGAATGGAGTGACATACGAAGTCGAACTTGATGGAAAGACAGTAAATAAAACGGAGTGTGTGGCTGGAAAGTCTTGGAAGGCAGAGAAGAAACTCATACCAACCCAAAAAAAAAAGCAAAGGCAAGAATAGTGTGAGCTCATGGATCATCTACTGGTGCAGAGAGGTAAAAACAAAAGTAAACTGGGAAAAATATATTAAGCAAGGAACGTAGGAGAAGATGGTAGCAAACAGAAGAGGCGGAAATGAAGACACGTATGCAAGAAGAGAGGATGAATAACAATAACAAAATCTGAACCAAGGATGCTATACAGCCATATGAGAAGGCAGCAGTGAAGGACTATGTTATAAAGCTAAAGAAAATGAAAGAACTCACAAGAAATGGTCAGGAAGTTTGCGAGAAAGTGAATAAAAGATATAAGGAGTTACTCCTAGATACAAACTTTGACATTACCAGAGTCAAGGAGGTAGAGTGCACCAACGATTACTGGACACTGTACACACAATGAATGAAGAAATAAAAACCAAACACTATTTCTCTCTAGGGGTTAGGAGAGAGGGAACAGAAGAATCGTGTGAACCACAAGTTGCTATCTTCAGCAGATCAACTGTTGTGTCCTTTTTTTTCATCGTGTCAAAAATTTCTAATTTTCTCCACTGTCAGAAGAGTTCGATGCAGTGCTACACAAGAATCTGGGAGAAAAACTAGAGAATCAGGCAAGAATAACATGGAAGGCACTTCACTAGATGAAGTCTCGTTCCTGGTAAGTATTCACCAGTGAGGAAACAGTGTAATGAACATGACATAAGAAGTCAGAGGTATCCTTGCTCGTAGATGACGTGAAACTAATCAGGAGACTTTGAACGAAAACAGACAAGGAAAGATTACAAATGGATCTGAGCAAGCTGCAGGATAGGTCTGAGAAGTGGCTATTAAAATTTAGCCCCACAAATGAAGTCACAAAAATCAGGGAAGGGCAAAGATAACCAATGACAAAGTAAAGGCCTAAGATTACGAAGACTGAAAGTTCCTCAGAAACACGAAATTCTAGGTGAGCATACATCAGCCTAATAGCTTTCGCAGTGAACATGAAACTAGCAAATCTATGTATAGCTATTAGGAACAACACCTGAATAAAAATATCAATAAGCTGGAAAAGGAACTAAGTAGTGTCCCGTAGCTCGATTACTAGCGTACACAAGTTCACACACCGAGGTTTTGGGATCGATGTCCCGGTACAGCTGGCAAACATTAGGATGTTCCCTGTTCACCCATTAGTAAAATGGGTACCTAGGTGTTGGTCGACTGGTGTGGGTCGCATCCTAATTTGTCCGTAATGCGCTACATAACAAGGAGCTTCCTATGTAGTGGTACGTCATTGATGTCAGCTAGGCTTGTATACCTTGTACATATACTTGTAAAAATTATTATTAATATTAAGCTATAAGCAAAAGCTAAAGGAGCTAAACCTGATGACATCAAAGGACAGAAGAACCAGGGGTGACATGATAATGATATAGAAAATAGAGAGAAGAACTGACAAAGTGGGCAGGACTCAGTCTGTTCGTGAGGCAGTCATCAGGTGAACCAGGACACAGGTGGATGTTGAAAACTAAAGTGAGTTAGGGAATACCTTTTACCTAGAGTGGTCATTAAGTGGAATAATGACCTAGATAGCCGCAAGGTAGAGGCAGGATGCATACATAGTTTAAGGATAATGAGTAACAAGGCCAGTAGACGAGCCTCTGCAGTCACATACAAATACGAATACACAAAAGTGCATATACATACATGCATACACACACACCTGCATGGATATTTTTCACATGTTTCTGCATTAGAAGTGTATTACCGTGCTACGCTATTGTTTTTGCCTACAGAGAGGCAGAAGAGGCTGAGCATATAATATACAGGGATGCTTTTGCCGGATCGCGCAGTGACAAACATATTTTTAGCTAATCCTAATTTCTAGAACGTAACGTGTTCAACTTGCAACCTGTCACGTATATATACGGGAATAACACATGTATAACTGTGTTCATATATTAAAAACATCAGAAAATCCATCAGTCCCAACAGCACTCTTGCAACTGTCAATTCCCTTATTTAATACACATTTTTGAAATAAATACCAACAACATGTTGATTTTTTCCCAATGATTGAATTGAGGGAAATGATTGGTAGACGGATGTTAAGTGCAAGATGGGTATTCACTTTAATCATTGTAATGGTGTGTTACAGAAGTAATGCTTTTAACGCGAAATGTTTATGCGGCTCCAATTTCATTTACAGGATAAAAACGTGAAGTGATAAAGGAATGAAATCGAATATTTTCGTATTGGTGGACTGCCATTGTGGGTGACGTGTTGAGTGAGGCGAGTATTGTGTTGTTATTGTGGGTGACGTGTTGAGTGAGGCGAGTATTGTGTTGTTATTGTGAGTGGTGTGTTGAGTGAGGTGAATATTGTGTTGTTATTGTGAGTGATGTGTTGAGTGAGGTGAATATTGTGTTGGCATTGTGAGTGATGTGTTGAGTGAGGCGAATATTGTGTTGTTATTGTGAGTGATGTGTTGAGTGAGGCGAGTATTGTGTTGTTATTGTAGGTGACGTGTTGAGTGAGGCGAGTATTGTGTTGTTATTGTGGGTGATGTGTTGAGTGAGGCGAGTATTGTGTTGTTATTGTGAGTGGTGTGTTGAGTGAGGCGAGTATTGTGTTGTTATTGTGGGTGATGTGTTGAGTGAGGCGAGTATTGTGTTGTTATTGTGAGTGATGTGTTGAGTGAGGCGAGTATTGTGTTGTTATTGTGGGTGATGTGTTGAGTGAGGCGAGTATTGTGTTGTTATTGTGGGTGATGTGTTGAGTGAGGCGAGTATTGTGTTGTTATTGTGGGTGATGTGTTGAGTGAGGCGAGTATTGTGTTGTTATTGTGGGTGATGTGTTGAGTGAGGCGAGTATTGTGTTGTTATTGTGAGTGATGTGTTGAGTGAGGCGAGTATTGTGTTGTTATTGTGGGTGATGTGTTGAGTGAGGCGAGTATTGTGTTGTTATTGTGGGTGATGTGTTGAGTGAGGCGAGTATTGTGTTGTTATTGTGGGTGATGTGTTGAGTGAGGCGAGTATTGTGTTGTTATTGTGAGTGATGTGTTGAGTGAGGCGAGTATTGTGTTGTTATTGTGAGTGATGTGTTGAGTGAGGCGAGTATTGTGTTGTTATTGTGGGTGATGTGTTGAGTGAGGTGAATATTGTGTTGGCATTGTGAGTGATGTGTTGAGTGAGGTGAATATTGTGTTGCACACCACACCTGTGTGGTGTGCAACACAGATCCTGCTGGATATATATACAAACACTAATCTCAGGTCGAAGGAGACTCGAACCTGCCATCCTTGGAACAAGGTACGCAGTGCTCTATTCACCGTACCACACTGTCTTGTTCTGTGATTTCTTAACATGGTAAAAATCTCTTGTCGGTCGATGCGTGCAGGGGATGAGATGAAAAGCGTAACACCACCTGCCTGAATGCTGGCGGCCTTGGACCAAAACGTCTAGCATTGGCTGAGCGCCAAGGTATTGACCAGTGTGGTACGGTGAGTAGAGCACTGTGTACCTTGTCCCAAGGTTCGTAGGTTTGAGTCTCCTTTCACCTGAGATTAGCGTTTGTGAATATTTCGCCTGTTCTGCGAATTCTAAACCTATTTATATGGAGTATATGGAGAGTAAAAGAAAGGTGAAGAGAGTGGTGAGAGAGTGCAAAAGGAGAGCAGATGAAAGAGTGGGAGAGGCACTGTCAAGAAATTTTAATGAAAATAAGAAAAAATTTTGGAGTGAGTTAAACAAGTTAAGAAAGCCTAGGGAAAGTATGGATTTGTCAGTTAAAAACAGAGTAGGGGAGTTAGTAGATGGGGAGATGGAGGTATTAGGTAGATGGCGAGAATATTTTGAGGAACTTTTAAATGTTAAGGAAGAAAGGGAGGCGGTAATTTCATGCACTGGGCAGGGAGGTATACCATTTTTTAGGAGTGAAGAAGAGCAGAATGTAAGTGTGGTGGAGGTACGTGAAGCATTACGTAGAATGAAAGGGGGTAAAGCAGCTGGAACTGATGGGATCATGACAGAAATGTTAAAAGCAGGGGGGGATATAGTGTTGGAGTGGTTGGTACTTTTGTTTAATAAATGTATGAAAGAGGGGAAGGTACCTAGGGATTGGCGGAGAGCATGTATAGTCCCTTTATATAAAGGGAAAGGGGACAAAAGAGATTGTAAAAATTATAGAGGAATAAGTTTACTGAGTATACCAGGAAAAGTATACGGTAGGGTTATAATTGAAAGAATTAGAGGTAAGACAGAATGTAGAATTGCGGACGAGCAAGGAGGTTTCAGAGTGGGTAGGGGATGTGTAGCTCAAGTGTTTACATTGAAGCATATATGTGAACAGTATTTAGATAAAGGTAGGGAAGTTTTTATTGCATTTATGGATTTAGAAAAGGCATATGATAGAGTGGATAGAGGAGCAATGTGGCAGATGTTGCAAGTATATGGAATAGGTGGTAAGTTACTAAATGCTGTAAAGAGCTTTTATGAGGATAGTGAGGCTCAGGTTAGGGTGTGTAGAAGAGAGGGAGAATACTTCCCAGTAAAAGTAGGTCTTAGACAGGGATGTGTAATGTCACCATGGTTGTTTAATATATTTATAGATGGGGTTGTAAAAGAAGTAAATGCTAGGGTGTTCGGGAGAGGGGTGGGATTAAATTATGGGGAATCAAATTTAAAATGGGAATTGACACAGTTACTTTTTGCTGATGATACTGTGCTTATGGGAGATTCTAAAGAAAAATTGCAAAGGTTAGTGGATGAGTTTGAGAATGTGTGTAAAGGTAGAAAGTTGAAAGTGATCATAGAAAAGAGTAAGGTGATGAGGGTATCAAATGATTTAGATAAAGAAAAATTGGATATCAAATTGGGGAGGAGGAGTATGGAAGAAGTGAATGTTTTCAGATACTTGGGAGTTGACGTGTCGGCGGATGGATTTATGAAGGATGAGGTTAATCATAGAATTGATGAGGGAAAAAAAGGTGAGTGGTGCGTTGAGGTATATGTGGAGTCAAAAAACGTTATCTATGGAGGCAAAGAAGGGAATGTATGAAAGTATAGTAGTACCAACACTCTTATATGCATGTGAAGCTTGGGTGGTAAATGCAGCAGCGAGGAGACGGTTGGAGGCAGTGGAGATGTCCTGTCTAAGGGCAATGTGTGGTGTAAATATTATGCAGAAAATTCGGAGTGTGGAAATTAGGAGAAGGTGTGGAGTTAATAAAAGCATTAGTCAGAGGGCAGAAGAGGGGTTGTTGAGGTGGTTTGGTCATTTAGAGAGAATGGATCAAAGTAGAATGACATGGAAAGCATATAAATCTATAGGGGAAGAAAAGAGGGGTAGGGGTCGTCCTCGAAAGGGTTGGAAAGAGGGGGTAAAGGAGGTTTTATGGGTGAGGGGCTTGGACTTCCAGCAAGCGTGCATGAGCGTGTTAGATAGGAGTGAATGGAGACGAATGATACTTGGGACCTGACGATCTGTTGGAGTGTGAGCAGGGTAATATTTAGTGAAGGGATTCAGGGAAACCGGTTATTTTCATATAGTCGGACTTGAGTCCTGGAAATGGGAAGTACAATGCCTGCACTTTAAAGGAGGGGTTTGGGATATTGGCAGTTTGGAGGGATATGTTGTGTATCTTTATACGTATATGCTTCTAAACTGTTATATTCTGAGCACCTCTGCAAAAGCAGTGATGATGTGTGAGTGTGGTGAAAGTGTTGAATGATGATGAAAGTATTTTCTTTTTGGGGATTTTCTTTTTTTTTTTTGGGTCACCCTGCCTCGGTGGGGGACGACCGACTTGTTGAAAAAAAAAAAAAAAAAAAAAAAAAAAAAAATATATATATATATATATATATATATATATATATATATATATATATATATATATTATATATATATATATATATATATATATATATATATATATATATATATATATATGTATATATATATATATATATATATATATATATATATATATATATATATATATATATATATATATATATATATATATATATATATATATATATATATAGGAGGCACTGGTGTCCGCAAGTCATCACAGATTGCGTTACCTGCTTTTCTGTCCTCGTGTATTGCATCCAGAGAGTTTGTAGAAGCGATTCTCCCTGAACATCTAAGGACAAGATTGGAGTCCAGGTCCAAAAATTCATTGACGGAGCAATGATCTGGGATAATCTAACGGGCTCAGAAACCAGACCTGCTTCCCCCAACAACTACAAACAATCGCACTGGGATGGTCCAATAGTGGAAAATATAGCCTCAACGATGCTTCAGAGTGTGTCAGGGAAGGATAGAGCCCGCCTCCTGGCAGTGAGAGCCCCTCATGCTGGGGACTTTCTGTTGGCTGTTCCCAACTCCAGCCTTGGCACACGCCTCGACCCACAGACCATCCGCATCGGTGTTGCCCTTCGACTTGCCGCCCCTATTCTCGCCGAACACAGGTGTATTTGTGGCAGTGAAGCAGGAGACCGATTCTGGTACCATGGTCTTGTGTGCCGTAAATCCGAGGGAAAGATTGCAAGACATGAGGAGGTTAATAACATTATCAAGAGGAGCCTCACAACAGCTGGATGCCCAGCAGTAAGGGAGCCACCCCAACTATGCAGATCTGATGGCAGCCAGAAGCGTCCAGATGGTATCACCCTTCAAGCCTGCACAGATGGGAAGCAGGTGGTGTGGGACTATACATGTGCATCTACCTTGGCTGATACCTATCTCCAATACACCAGGGAGGAAGGAGGGGCAGCTGCCAGCTTCAGGGAGTCCCAAAAGTCTAGAAAATATGGAGAACTAGGGATCCCAGGGCAGCTAGTTTTCTGTTCCAGCGGCTCAGTGCGGCTGTTCAAAGGGGTAATGCCTGCTGTATTTTGGGCACACACCCCAGCTCCGAGGAGCTGGATGAGATTTTCGCCTTATAATCGGTGATACACACGTAACAACATTACTATATATATATATATATATATATATATATATATATATATATATATATATATATATATATATATATATATATATATATATATATATATATAGTAATGAAACCACGAAACAAGTGGTAGTGAAACATTTACCAAACTGTAGCCCACTGGGATTAGATCCTGCGACACATTCTCCCGCTTCAGGAGACAGAATAACGTTCACACCGCCTTAACCACATAAGCAGCGAACCTTCAAAGATCACGCACCCAGCAGTTAGGTGTTGTTCGTGATCTGAGGACACTTATGGTAGTGGTAAGCTCGTGCCTCGACCCTAAGCTTTGCTCAGACCTCAGCAACACAATTGTCCTCAAAATTTCGTTAAGTTATACCATGAATTAAGGAAAGATCCTGGACTTCACCTTACGAAAACAGACAAAGCGAATGAGATATTAATTATGGACAAGTTAGATTATAGGGGAAAAATAACATATTAGAAAACGGGAACTGACGTGACCCTTAACCAACAGTGTAAAAAGCTGGATTCACCAGTGGCATTTATCCAGTGCAGTAGTTGAAGGTTGCCGTCTCAAACACACTAAAATATTTTAGGATAACCTAGAGTTTACCCTGGCTCTACAGTGTTGCAGGCTCTCTTGCGCGTTATTATACTGGCAACACTCAACTGAAGAGAAGGATTGGCAAGTGGCACTCGAGGAGCGGCACGCAGGGAGTGGTACACAGGGAGTGGCACACTGGGAGCGGAACACGGGAAGCGGCACACTGGGAGCAGCACACAGGGAGTGGTACTAAGGTGTGGCACGCGGAGAAGCGGCACACACGGTGTAGCACACATGGTGTGGCACACACGGTGCAGCACACACAATGCAGCACATACGGTGCAGCACACACGGTGCAGCACACACGGTGCAGCACACACGGTGCAGCACACACGGTGCAGCACACACAATGCAGCACATACGGTGCAGCACACACGGTGCAGCACACACGGTGCAGCACACACGGTGCAGCACACACGGTGCAGCACACACGGTGCAGCACATACGGTGCAGCACACACGGTGCAGCACACACGGTGCAGCACACACCGAGCACACACAGAGACAAGATGTTCCAGAGAGGGGACACAGAAACAAGGGGTCACTCCTGGAAGTTGAAGACTCAGATGAGCCACAGGGATGTTAGAAAGCATTTCTTCAGTCATAGAGTTGTCAGGAAGTGGAACAGTCTGGCGAGCGATGTAGTGGAGGCAGGAACCATACATAGCTTTAAGACGAGGTATGATAAAGCTCATGGAGCAGGGAGAGAGAGGACCTAGCAGCATTCAGGGAAGAGGCGGGGCCAGGAGCTGAGTCTCGACCCCTGCAACTACAATTAGGTGAGTACACGGTACAGAACACACGGTGCAGTACACACGGTGCAGAGCACACGGTGCAGCACACACGGTGCAGAGCACACGGTGCAGCACACACGGTGCAGAACACACGGTGCAGCACACACGGTGCAGAACACACGGTGCAGAACACACGGTGCAGCACACACGGTGCAGCACACACGGTGCAGAGCACACGGTGCAGCACACACGGTGCAGAACACACGGTGCAGAACACACGGTGCAGAGCACACGGTGCAGCACACACGGTGCAGAACACACGGTGCAGAAGACATGGTGCAGAACACACGGTGCAGCACACACGGTGCAGCACACACGGTGCAGAACACACGGTGCAGAACATACGGTGCAGCACACACGGTGCAGCACACACGGTGCAGAGCACACGGTGCAGCACACACGGTGCAGCACACACGGTGCAGAACACATGGTACAGAACACACGGTGCAGCACACACGGTGCAGAACACACGGTGCAGAACACACGGTGCAGAGCACACGGTGCAGCACACACGGTGCAGAACACACGGTGCAGCACACACGGTGCAGAACACACGGTGCAGAACACACGGTGCAGCACACACGGTGCAGCACACACGGTGCAGAGCACACGGTGCAGCACACACGGTGCAGAACACACGGTGCAGAACACACGGTGCAGAGCACACGGTGCAGCACACACGGTGCAGAACACACGGTGCAGAACACATGGTGCAGAACACACGGTGCAGCACACACGGTGCAGCACACACGGTGCAGAACACACGGTGCAGAACATACGGTGCAGCACACACGGTGCAGCACACACGGTGCAGAGCACACGGTGCAGCACACACGGTGCAGCACACACGGTGCAGAACACATGGTACAGAACACACGGTGCAGCACACACGGTGCAGAACACACGGTGCAGAACACACGGTGCAGAACACACGGTGCAGCACACACGGTGCAGAGCACACGGTGCAGCACACACGGTGCAGCACACACGGTGCAGAACACACGGTGCAGAGCACACGGTGCAGCACACACGGTGCAGATCACACGGTGCAGCACACACGGTGCAGAACACACGGTGCAGAACACACGGTGCAGAGCACACGGTGCAGCACACACGGTGCAGAGCACACGGTGCAGCACACACGGTGCAGAACACACGGTGCAGAACACACGGTGCAGAGCACACGGTGCAGCACACACGGTGCAGAGCACACGGTGCAGCACACACGGTGCAGAACACACGGTGCAGAACACACGGTGCAGAACACACGGTGCAGCACACACGGTGCAGAGCACACGGTGCAGCACACACGGTGCAGAACACACGGTGCAGAACACACGGTGCAGCGCACACGGTGCAGCGCACACGGTGCAGAACACACGGTGCAGAAGACATGGTGCAGAACACACGGTGCAGCACACACGGTGCAGAACACACGGTGCAGAACACACGGTGCAGCACACACGGTGCAGAGCACACAGTGCAGCACACACGGTGCAGCACACACGGTGCAGAGCACACGGTGCAGCACACACGGTGCAGCACACACGGTGCAGAACACACGGTGCAGAGCACACGGTGCAGCACACACGGTGCAGCACACACGGTGCAGAACACACGGTGCAGAACACACGGTGCAGAGCACACGGTGCAGCACACACGGTGCAGCACAAACAACAGGCTTCATGTATAATACAATTACCCGGCTGAGTCAGGAGTGGTCATGAAGAGACACATGAGATTAACGAACTCAAGTATCTGCCGCCTGGCACTGGAGGCTGACTTAGTCTGTGTGGCTGTCTGGCAGACATAGTGAGGGGCAGACACAGGGTATGGCAGACTTTATGTGGCAGTCACAGTCTGTGGAAGATACAATCTGTGGTAGACACAGCGGGTGGTAGTCGTAATAAGTGGCAGACACAGTGTAAGACAGACAGTGTGTGGCTGGCAACGTGAATGCACACAGTGTGTGTGTGTACTCACCTAATTGTTCTCATCTAATTGTGGTTGCAGGGGTTGATTCATAGCTCCTGGCCTCACCTCTTCACTGGTCGCTGCTAGGTCCACTCTCTCTCGGTTCTCCATGAGTTTTATCATGCCTCGTCTTAAAGCTATGTATGGATCTTGCCTCCACTACAATGCTTTCCAGACTAGTCCACTTTCTAAACAACTCTGTGACTGTAGAAATACTTCCTAACATTCCTGTGACTCATCTGAGTCTTCAACTTCCAGTTATGACCACTTGTTGCTGTGTCCCATCTCTGGAACATCCTGTCTCTGTCCACCTTGTCAGTTCCTCTCAGTATTATATATGTTGTTATCATGTCTCTCCTATCCCTCCTGTCCTCCAGCGTCATCAGGTCGATTTCCCTTAACATCTCGTCGTAGGATATACCCTTTAGCTACGGGACTAGTCTCGTTGCAAACCTTTACACTTTCTCTAATTTCTTGACGTGCTTGACAAGGAGTGCCTTCCAGACTGGTGTTGCATACTCCAGTATGGGCCTGACGTACACTGTGTACAGAATCCTGAACGATTCCTTACTGACGTGTCGGAAAACTGTTCTGAGGTTTCCTAGGCTCCCATATGCTGCAGTATTTATTTGGTTGATGTACACCTCAGGAAATGTGCTTGGTATTATGACACCTCGTTGTGTACCATGACTCGCTGTTGCCTTCCTGTGTGGTATTCTCTGATCCACTACAGTGCCTTCCTTGTTATACGTGCTTGGTCCTCCAGCTTTTGCATTTATCTCTTTTTTAGAACTATGTCCCCCCCCCCAAAATAAAAATAAAAAGCAACTACGCACCCCCCCCCCCTCTCGCCTTACAACCATCACCTTATCAAAGAACTCCAGCAGGTTAGTGACACAGGATTTCCCTTCCGTGAAACCGTGTTGGGTGTCGAGAATAAGTTCATTCCTTTTTAGGTGCTCCGCCATTCTTCTCCTGATAATCTTCTCCATGACTTTGCATACTATACATGTCAGTGACATTAGTCTGTAGTTTAGTGCTGTGTTTTCTGTCTTTTTTCTTAAAATTTGGGACTACATATGCTGTCTTCTACATCTCAGGTAGTCGCCCTGTTTCGACAGATGTGTTGAAGATTTTTGTTAGTGGCACACAGAGCACCTCTGCTCCCTCTCTCAGGACACATGGAGAGATGTTATCCAGCCCCATCGCCTTTAAGGAATATAGTTCACTTAGCAGCCTCTTCTTCTCCTCCTTGGTTGAACGTAGTGTCCAGCACTTGATGGTGTACCCCACCACTCCGACTTTCTGAGGTCCTTAAGTTCTCCACTCTAAATACTTCTTTAAATCTCATGTTGAGTTCTAAACATACTTCTCGTTCGTTTCTTGTGACCTCTCCTTCTTCCTTCTTCAGCCTGATTACCTGGTCCTTGACTGTTGTTTTCCTCCTGATGTGACTGTGCAACAGCTTCAGGTCAGACTTGACTTTCGATGCCATAATATTCTCGTATTGTCGCTGGGCCTCCCTCCCTCCTTATCTGTGCACAGCCATTTCTGGCTCTTCGACTAATCTCCTTATTTTCCTGGGTACTTTGCCTCCTTATGCTCATATCTGACAGGCAGAGATGTAAGCCATAGTTCCGTGTATTCCTTTGCTGATGACACTCGAATTACCACGACAGTGTCCTCAATTGAAGACACTGCAAGACTCCAAGAGGACATCAACCAAATCTTTAAATGGGCCGCAAAAACGATATGAGGAAATTAAAACTTTATCTGAGTATCAAACAAATTCTAACCACATAATAGAGCGAAAAATTAACGTGAAAGATATGGGAGTGATAATGACAGAGGATCTCACCTTCAATGACCACAACAATGTATCTACCTCATCTGCTAGAAAAATGATAGGAAGGATAATGGGAACCTTCAAAACTAAGGGTGCAAAACCCATGATGATTCTCTTCAAATCGCTTGTTCTCTCTAGGCTGGAATACTGCTGTACACTAACTGCTCCCTTAAAGGCTGGCAAAAATTGGTGACCTGGAGAATGTACAGAGAACTTTCATGGCACACATAAGTACGATAAAGCACCTAAATTACTGGGAACGGTTGAAGGTCCTTGATTTGTATTCCCTGGAATGCAGATGAGAAAGGTGCGTGATAATATACACTTGGAAAATCGTAGAGGGAATAATACCAAATTTGCTCACGAAAATCACTCCCTACTAAAGCGAAAGACTCGGCAGGAGATGCAACATTCCCTTAATGAGAAGCAGGGAGCCCAATACTACACTAGGAGACAACGCAATATGCGTCAGAGGCCCAAGACTGTTCAACTGCCTCCCAGCATACATAAGGGGGATTTCAAATATTCCCCTGTCTGTCTTCAAGAAGGCGCTGGACAGGCACCTAAAGTCAGAGCCTGATCAGCCGGGCTGTGGTTCGTACGTCGGTTTACGTGGAGCCAGCAGTAACAGCCTAGATGATCAGACCCTGATCCACCACGAGGCCTGGTCTCAGACCGGACCGCGGGGGCGTTGACCCCCGAAACCCTGTCCAGGTAAACATCAGGTATACTTCTTCCATTATCTAGGGCACTTAGTTTTGGCCTCTCGACACCTTTGGGTGAACCGAGGGCTGATCCTGGCCTTCTCATTCTGTTGTCCTTGGATACGAACCTCTCCTCAGTTTCCTTGCATATGCTTCTCACATATTCCATCATATCATTTACGGATTTTCCTGCCAATTTTTGTTCCCACTGAACCTCGTGTAGGAAGTTCCTCATACCTGTGTAATCGCCTTTTGTCTAGTTTTTCTTTATTCGTCTTTCCCTTCCTGCTTCCCTCTCCATTTGTAACTCTACAATGTATTCGAAGCACAGGACCACGTGATCACTTGCTCCGAGGGGCCTTTCGTATGTGATGTTCTCAATATCCGTACTACTCAAGGTGAATACGAGGTCCGGTCTTCCTGGATATTACTCTCCTCTGTCTCTGGTAGTGTTCCTAACGTGTTGATGTATGAGGTTTTCCAGTACCGCCTCCATCATCTTAGCCCTCCACGTTTTTGGGCCCCTGTGTGGCTCCAGGTTCTCCCAGTCAATTTCCTTGTGATTGAAGCCACCCACAACCATTAGCTTTTTCCTGCCCACATGGGCTCTTCTTGCCCATGTGGGCTAGAAGGGCCCATGTGACCTCCTGATATTCCATTGTGAGTTATACATTACTGCATTCACCACCTTGGAATCTCCTGTCTGAAATGTTCCTACTATGTATTCCCTTGCTTCTCCTCTGTCTCCCCCTGCTATCTCCTCAAAATTCCATTGGTTTTTAATGAGCAGTGGGACTCCTCCAACCCTTCACTTCCCTCTGTCCTCTCCTCGAGATCTGATATCAAGTTGGAAAGATGGTGTCTGTTATCATTCCTGTGAGCTTGATTTCCGTGAGAGCTATGATGTTTAGTGATGTCTCTGTGATTCTTTCATGCCACTCCTCCCACATATTTGTTATTCCTTCAGCGTTGGTGTACCAAACCTTCAGTTTCCTCTCTAGCACTGTATTCTGGGGGGTTTGTTTGGACTGGATGAGTGGGGGACGTGGGAGGATGCTGTGGGGCTCTACTATGTAGAGTTTGGTGGGGACTGTGTGGCATGTGGTTTGCTTTGGGATAATATATTTGGTTGTTGGGTTCTGTGGGTGGTTTTGTGGTTGTTTACACTTGTTGCTACACTCCCCTACAGTCCCCTTGGGGCGGGGATGGTAGACGAGGAAGGCCTAGCTTCTCCCTACGAGCCCCGTGAGGGCTGGGAATGTGGCTAGGCTTGGGGACAGTTGGTCCCAAAGATGAGGGGGTACTTGTGCTTCTTCCCATGGGAGACTTAGGTCTCAGGCACTTCCTAGACAGGGGGCCAAGGCCGGGCTACGATTTTGAAAAGGCCCGGGCCTGGAGAATACCGACAAAGTTTTACCAGTGCTGCTGCTGTATCAAGTCTGATGTGGCGGTACAACAGTTTCGGTTCTGACTTGGCTTTTGCTGCTGTGTCATTTTCGAATTACCGCTGAACCTCCCTCCTCATCTGTGTATATTCATTTCTGACTCTTCGACTAATTACCTTATCTTCCTGGGCCCTTTGCCTTCTATACCTCTTTCATTCTCTAGCACATTTAGTTTGGCGCCTCTACACCTTTGGGTGAACCAAGAGCTCGTCCTGGCCTTCCCATTTTTTCTCTTGCCTTTGGGTATGAATCTCTCTGCTTCCTTGCATTTTGCTGTCACATATTCCATCATTTCATTTACTGACTTTCCCACAAGTTCTCTTTCCCACTGAATCTCGTGTGCAGGAAATTCCTCATGCCTGTGTAGTCCTTTCTTTTGTAATATGGCGTCGCTTGTCCTTCCCTTCCTGCTTCCCTCTCCTCCTGTAACTCTACTATATATTCGAAGCTCAGGACCACGTGATCACTATCTCCGAGGACCTTTCATACGTGTTGTCCTCAATATCTGCAATGCTCAAGGTGAGTATTAGGTACAGTCTTGCTGGTTCGTCCTCTCCTCTCTCTCTAGTAGTTTCTCTAATGTGTTGATGCATGAGGGTTTCCAGTACCACCTCCATCATCTTAGTTCACCTCGTTTCTGGGCTTCCCGTGTGGCTTTAAATTTTCCTAGTGATTTTCTTTCTAATGGAAGTCACCCTCAACCAGTATCTTTGCCCTGCCCACACAGGCCCTTCTGGCCACTTCAGCCAGTGTGTCAACCATTACCCTGTTACTCTTATCATATTCTTGTCTTGGCCTCCTATGTACTCGCTTAGTTGTACTCACCTAGTTGTGGTTGCAGGGGTCGAGTCATAGCGCCTATTCACTGGTCGCTACTAGGTCACTCTCCCAAAACCATGAGCTTTATCATACCTCTGCTTAAAACTATATATGGATCCTGCCTCCACTACATCGCTTCCCAAACTATTCCACTTCCTGACTACTCTATGACTCTGTATGTGTGTGTGTGTATGTGTGTATGTGTGTATGTGTGTGTGTGTGTGTGTGTCTGAATGTGAAGCAATTCATTCATGTGTACAGTACCTCTTGCTACGTCCCTAAGCTCGTATGATATAGTCTCTTCCGGCCTGAGATAAATATTCGTTATCATTACATCTTTCGCTGGTCTGTGAGTGAGGAAGGGGGTGTGATAACCTTATAGCGTGGCTGGTGCTGGCTGCTCTGGCACCAACGTCTAGCTGGGCTTGGTGGTAGAGGTATGTCCCGTACGTTAGGAGTCTCTGGTGTAAGATAAATTTTTGTAAATATTTTGCTTGTTCTGTGAACACTAAACACACACACACACACACACACACACACACACACACACACACAAACCTTCTGGAGTTTTGTGATAAAGTAACAGAAGTAAGAGTTGAGAGAGAGGGGTGGGTTGATTGTATCTTCTTGGACTGCAAGAAGGCCTTCGACACAGTTCCTCACAAGAGATTAGTGCAGAAACTAGAGGATCAGGCGCGTATAACAGGAAGGGCACTTCAGTGGATCAGAGAATACCTGACAGGGAGGCAACAACGAGTCATGGTAGGTGATGAGGTATCACAGTGGACACCTGTGACGAGCGGGGTCTCACAGGGGTCGGTCCTAGGACCAGAGCTATTTCTGGTAAGTGTGAATAACGTGATGGAAGGGATAGACTCAGAGGTGTCCCTGTTCGCAGATGATGTGAAGTTAATGAGGAGAATTAAATCAGATGAGGATCAGGCAGGACTTCAAAGAGACTTGGACAGGCAGGACACCTGGTCCAGCAACTGGATTCTCGAATTAAACCCTGTCAAATGCAAAGTCATGAAGATCGGAGAAGGGCAAAGAAGACCGCAGACAGAGTATAGGCTAGGTGGCCAACGACTGCAAGCCTCGCTCAAGGAGAAAGATCTTGGCGTGAGTATAACACCGAACACGTCTCCGGAAGCACACATCACCCAGATAACTGCTGCAGCATATGGGCGCCTGGCATACCTGAGATTAGCATTCCGATACCTAAGTAAGGAATCTTTCAAGACACTGTACACTGTGCACGTCAGGCCCATACTGAAGTATGCAGCACCTGTTTGGAACCCACACTTGTTCAAGTACGTCAAGAAATTAGAGAAAGTGCTAAGGTTTGCGACAAGGTTAGTTCCAGAGCTAAGGGGAATGTCCTATGAAGAAAGGTTGAGGGAAATCGGCCTGACGACACTGGAGGACAGAAGGGATAGGGGAGACATGATAACGACATACAAAATACTGCGTGGAATAGACAGGGTGAACAGAGACAAGATGTTCCAGAGATTGGACACAGAAACAAAGGGTCAGTCTTGGAAGTTGAAGACTCAGATGAGCCACAGGGATGCTAGGAAACATTTCTTCAGTCACAGAGTAGTCAGGAAGTGGAACAGTCTGGCGAGCGAAGTAGTGGAGGCAGGAACCATACATAGCTTTAAGACGAGGTATGATAAAGCTCATGGAGCAGGGAGAGAGAGGACCTAGTAGCATTCAGTGAAGAGGCGGGGCCAGGAGCTGAGTCTTGACCCCTGCAACTACAATTAATCGAGTACATTAGGTGAGTACACACACACACACACACACACACACACACACACACACACACACACACACACACACACACACACACACACACACACACACACACACACACACACACACACACACACACACACACACACACACACACACACACACACACACACACACACACACACACACACACACACACACACACACACAGGACACTGGACAGGCTGGACATGTGGTCCAGAAACTGGCTTCTCGAATTCAACCCTGCCAAATGCAAAATCATGAAGATTTGGGAGGGGCAAAGAAGACCGCAGACAGAGTATAGGCTAGGTGGACAAAGACTACAGACCTCACTCAGGGAGAAAGATCTTGGGGTGACCATAACACCGAGCACGTCACCGGAGGCACACATCAACCAAATAACTGCTGCAGCATACGGGCGCCTGGCAAACCTGAGAATAGCGTTCCGATACCTTAATAAGGAATCGTTCAAGACACTGTACACTGT
The DNA here is from genome assembly GCF_038502225.1 of Cherax quadricarinatus. Lineage (NCBI taxonomy): Eukaryota > Metazoa > Arthropoda > Malacostraca > Decapoda > Parastacidae > Cherax > Cherax quadricarinatus. Next base: position 1,742,871 of record NC_091353.1, on the reverse strand, counting down.
GTATGTTAGGCCCATACTGGAGTTTGCAGCACCAGTCTGGAACCCACACCTGGTCAAGCACGTCAAAAAGTTAGAGAACGTACAAAGGTTTGCAACAAGGCTAGTCCCAGAGCTCAGGGGAATGTCGTACGAGGAAAGGGTGAGGGAAATCGGACTGACGACACTAGAGGACAGAAGGGTCAGGGGAGACATGATAACGACATACAAGATACTGCGGGGAATAGACAAGGTGGACAGAGATAGGATGTTCCAGAGAGGGGACACAGAAACAAGGGGTCACAACTGGAAGCTGAAGAATCAGCGAGTCAGAGGGACGTTAGGAAGTATTTCTTCAGTCATAGAGTCGTCAGGAAGTGGAATAGCTTAGCAAGTGAAGTAGTGGAGGCAGGAACCATACATAGTTTTAAGAAGAGGTATGGCAAAGCTCAGAAAGCAGAGAGGGAGAGGACCTAGTAGCGATCAGTGAAGAGGCGGGGCCAGGAGCTGAGTCTCGACCCCTGCAACCACAATTAGGTGAGTACACACACACACACACACACACACACACACACAGGATGTTCCAGAGATTGGACACAGTAACAAGGGGACACAGTTGGAAGCTAAAGACACAGATGAATCACAGGGATGTTAGGAAGTATTTCTTCAGCCACAGAGTAGTCAGTAAGTGGAATAGTTTGGGAAGCGATGTAGTGGAGGCAGGATCCATACATAGCTTTAAGCAGAGGTACGATAAAGCTCACGGCTCAGGGAGAGTGACCTAGTAGCGATCAGTGAAGAGGCGGGGCCAGGAGCTCGGACTCGACCCCCGCAACCTCAACTAGGTGAGTACAACTAGGTGAGTACATATATATATATATATATATACATATATATATATATATATATATATATATATATATATATATATATATATATATATATATATATATATATATATATATATATATATATATATATATATATATATATATATATATATATATATATATATATGTATATATATATATATTTTTATATATATATATATATATATATATATATATATATATATATATATATATATATATATATGTCGTGCCGAATAGGCAGAACTTGCTATCTTGGCTTAAATAGCAACGCTCATCTTGCCATATAGGACAAGTGAAAATTTGTGTATGCAATAATTTCGCCAAAATCATTCTGAACCTAACGAAAAAAATATATTTCACTGTGTTTGTTTAGTATTAAATTATTGTAAACAAATCTAAAATATATATAGTTGGGTTAGGCTAAAATAAATTGTTCTTTTTATAATAAGGTTAGGTAAGTTTTCTAAGATCCTTTTGGTGCAAAATTAAAATTTTTTACACCAACATTAATGAAAAAAATATATCTTTAAACGTATAAGAGACATTTTTAGAAAGGATTTAATTTTAAGTGAGTTCTTGCTAATTGACCAGTTTTACATATTCGGCACGATATATATATATATATATATATATATATATATATATATATATATATATATATATATAACATAAACCAGTAGGGGCTGGAAAGACTAGCTTTACGCTAGTAGCTTTAGTCAGTGTAGTCCGAACCACGTCCTGGCAGGACAAGGTTCTGGCACCTCGTAAACAAAACCGAGTCAGCAGTCGTCAGTCAACTCAAAACACAGAACATACAACATGACTCAAATATCTGAACCCAAGTTAAATTAACATTAATATATCAAGTTCAAGGCACAAATTAGCAACGATTCTGTAATCTTACTAGTTAGAATTACATCTCCCTGGACCATTTATAATTGTCGTCGACCTGCTACTGTAATTGTCGTCGACCTGCTACTGTAATTGTCGTCGACCTGCTACTGTAATTGTCGTCGACCTGCTACTGTAATTGTTGTCGACCTGCTACTGTAATTGTCGTCGACCTGCTACTGTAATTGTTGTCGACCTGCTACTGTAATTGTTGTCGACCTGCTACTGTAATTGTCGTCGAACTGCTACTGTAATTGTTGTCGACCTGCTACTGTAATTGTTGTCGACCTGCTACTGTAATTGTCGTCGACCTGCTACTGTAATTGTTGTCGACCTGCTACTGTAATTGTCGTCGACCTGCTACTGTAATTGTTGTCGACCTGCTACTGTAATTGTTGTCGACCTGCTACTGTAATTGTCGTCGACCTGCTACTGTAATTGTCGTCGACCTGCTACTGTAATTGTCGTCGACCTGCTACTGTAATTGTCGTCGACCTGCTACTGTAATTGCCGTCGACCTGCTACTGTAATTGTCGTGGACCTGCTACTGTAATTGTCGTCGACCTGCTACTGTAATTGTCGTCGACCTGCTACTGTAATTGTCGTCGACCTCCTACTGTAATTGTCGTCGACCTGCTACTGTAATTGCCGTCGACCTGCTACTGTAATTGTCGTCGACCTGCTACTGTAATTGTCGTCGACCTGCTACTGTAATTGTCGTCGACCTGCTACTGTAATTGTCGTCGACCTGCTACTGTAATTGTCGTCGAACTGCTACTGTAATTGTCGTCGACCTGCTACTGTAATTGTCGTCGACCTGCTACTGTAATTGTCGTCGACCTGCTACTGTAATTGTCGTCGACCTGCTACTGTAATTGCAGTCGACCTGCTACTGTAATTGTCGTGGACCTGCTACTGTAATTGTCGTCGACCTGCTACTGTAATTGTCGTCGACCTGCTACTGTAATTGTCGTCGACCTGCTACTGTAATTGTCGTCGACCTGCTACTGTAATTGCCGTCGACCTGCTACTGTAATTGTCGTCGACCTGCTACTGTAATTGTCGTCGACCTGCTACTGTAATTGTCGTCGACCTGCTACTGTAATTGTCGTCGACCTGCTACTGTAATTGTCGTACTGTAATTGTCGTCGACCTGCTACTGTAATTGTCGTCGACCTGCTACTGTAATTGCCGTCTGCTACTGTAATTGTCGTGGACCTGCTACTGTAATTGTCGTCGACCTGCTACTGTAATTGTCGTCGACCTGCTACTGTAATTGTCGTCGAACTGCTACTGTAATTGTCGTCGACCTGCTACTGTAATTGTCGTCGACCTGCTACTGTAATTGCCGTCGACCTGCTACTGTAATTGTCGTGGACCTGCTACTGTAATTGTCGTCGACCTGCTACTGTAATTGTCGTCGACCTGCTACTGTAATTGTCGTCGACCTGCTACTGTAATTGTCGTCGACCTGCTACTGTAATTGCCGTCGACCTGCTACTGTAATTGTCGTCGACCTGCTACTGTAATTGTCGTCGACCTGCTACTGTAATTGTCGTCGACCTGCTACTGTAATTGTCGTCGACCTGCTACTGTAATTGTCTTCGACCTGCTACTGTAATTGTCGTCGACCTGCTACTGTAATTGTCGTCGACCTGCTACTGTAATTGTCGTCGACCTGCTACTGTAATTGTCGTCGACCTGCTGCTGTAATTGTCGTCGACCTGCTACTGTAATTGTCGTCGACCTGCTACTGTAATTGTCGTCGACCTGCTGCTGTAATTGTCGTCGACCTGCTACTGTAATTGTCGTCGACCTGCTGCTGTAATTGTCGTCGACCTGCTACTGTAATTGTCGTCGACCTGCTACTGTAATTGCCGTCGACCTGCTACTGTAATTGTCGTCGACCTGCTACTGTAATTGTCGTCGACCTGCTACTGTAATTGTCGTCGACCTGCTACTGTAATTGTTGTCGACCTGCTACTGTAATTGTCGTCGACCTGCTACTGTAATTGCCGTCGACCTGCTACTGTAATTGTCGTCGACCTGCTACTGTAATTGTCGTCGACCTGCTACTGTAATTGTCGTCGACCTGCTACTGTAATTGTCGTCGACCTGCTACTGTAATTGTTGTCGACCTGCTACTGTAATTGTCGTCGACCTGCTGCTGTAATTGTCGTCGACCTGCTACTGTAATTGTCGTCGACCTGCTACTGTAATTGTCGTCGACCTGCTGCTGTAATTGTCGTCGACCTGCTACTGTAATTGTTGTCGACCGGCTACTGTAATTGTCGTCGACCTGCTGCTGTAATTGTCGTCGACCTGCTACTGTAATTGTCGTCGACCTGCTACTGTAATTGTCGTCGACCTGCTACTGTAATTGTTGTCGACCTGCTACTGTAATTGTTGTCGACCTGCTACTGTAATTGTTGTCGACCTGCTACTGTAATTGTTGTCGACCTGCTACTGTAATTGTTGTCGACCTGCTACTGTAATTGTCGTCGACCTGCTACTGTAATTGTTGTCGACCTGCTACTGTAATTGTTGTCGACCTGCTACTGTAATTGTTGTCGACCTGCTACTGTAATTGTTGTCGACCTGCTACTGTAATTGTTGTCGACCTGCTACTGTAATTATCGTCTATATCCTGTAAATGATGACGTTTATATTTCCGTGAATATTTCATCATTTACAATGAGGTAATGAATCGGGTACAATGAGGTAATGAATCGGGTACAATGAGGTAATGAATCAGGTACAATGAGGTAATGAATCAGGTACAATGAGGTAATGAATCAGGTACAATGAGGTAATGAATCAGGTACAATGAGGTAATGAATCAGGTACATTGAGGTAATGAATCAGGTACAATGAGGTAATGAATCAGGTACAATGAGGTAATGAATCAGGTACAATGAGGTAATGAATCAGGTACAATGAGGTAATGAATCAGGTACAATGAGGTAATGAATCAGGTACAATGAGGTAAGGTATCAGGTACAATGAGGTAAGGTATCACGTACAATGAGGTAATGAATCAGGTACAATGAGGTAATGAATCAGGTACAATGAGGTAATGAATCAGGTACAATGAAGTAATGAATCAGGTACAATGAGGTAATGAATCAGGTACAATGAGGTAATGAATCAGGTACAAGGAAGTAATGAATCAGGTACAATGAGGTAATGAATCAGGTACAATGAGGTAATGAATCAAGTACAATGACGTAATGAATCAGGTACAATGACGTAATGAATCAGGTGCAATGAGGTAATGAATCAGGTACAATGAGGTAATGAATCAAGTACAATGACGTAATGAATCAGGTACAATGAGGTAATGAATCAAGTACAATGACGTAATGAATCAGGTACAATGACGTAATGAATCAGGTACAATGACGTAATGAATCAGGTACAATGACGTAATGAATCAGGTACAATGAGGTAATGAATCAGGTACAATGAAGTAATGAATCAGGTACAATGACGTAATGAATCAGGTACAATGAGGTAATGAATCAGGTACAATGAAGTAATGAATCAGGTACAATGAGGTAATGAATCAAGTACAATGACGTAATGAATCAGGTACAATGAGGTAATGAATCAGGTACAATGAGGTAATGAATCAAGTACAATGACGTAATGAATCAGGTACAATGAGGTAATGAATCAAGTACAATGACGTAATGAATCAGGTACAATGAGGTAATGAATCAGGTACAATGAGGTAATGAATCCATCACCCACATAATGATGGCGTGGGTGTCCTTCACCCGCATAATGATGGCGTGGGAGTCTGACGTGGGAGCCTGGCGTGGGAGTCCTTCATAAGGATCATCTGGGCGTGATAATCCTGTATATTATGGCCGTGATGATCATTTACCAGCAAAATATATGGGTGATGGAAGGTCACCTGCGTAATATAGGCGTGATGACCCTTCACTTCTATAATGAAGAGTGATAACTCATCACCTGAGTATGTCCTCGATGACCCTTCACCTGCACGAGTGTGATGACCCTTCACCTGCACGAGTGTGATGACAGTCCACCTGCACAAGGGTGTGATGACCCTTCACCTGCACGAGTGTGATGACCCTTCACCTGCACGAGGGTGTGATGACCCTTCACCTGCGCCAGGGTGTGATGACCCTTCACCTGCACCAGGGTGTGATGACCCTTCACCTACACCAGGGTGTGATGACCCTTCACCTGCACCAGGGTGTGATGACCCTTCACCAGCACTAGGGTTTGATGACCCTTCACCTGCACGAGTGTGGTGACCCTTCACCTGCACCAGGGAGTGATGACCCTTCACCTGCACCAGGGTGTGATGACCCTTCCCCTGCACTAGGGTGTGATGACCCTTCACCTGCACTAGGGTGTGATGACCCTTCACCTGCTCGAGGGTGTGATGACACTTCGCCTGCACCAGGGCGTGATGACCCTTCACGTGCACGAGTGTGATGACCCTTCACCTGCACCAGGGTGTGATGACCCTTCACCTGCACCAGGGTGTGATGACCCTTCACCAGCACTAGGGTTTGATGACCCTTCACCTGCTCGAGTGTGGTGACCCTTCACCTGCACCAGGAATTGATGACCCTTCACCTGCACCAGGGTGTGATGACCCTTCCCCTGCACTAGGGTGTGATGACCCTTCACCTGCACTAGGGTGTGATGACCCTTCACCTGCAAGAGGGTGTGATGACTCTTCACGTGCACGAGTGTAATGACCCTTCACCTGCACCAGGGTGTGATCACCCTTCACCTGCATCAGGGTGTGATGACCCTTCACCTGCACCAGGGTGTGATGACCCTTCACCTGCACTAGGGTGTGATGACCCTTCACCTGCACTAGGGTGTGATGACCCTTCACCTGCACCAAGGTGTGATGACCCTTCACCTGTACCAGGGTGTGATGACCCTTCACGTGCACGAATGTGATGACCCTTCACCTGCACCAGGGTGTGATGAACCTTCACCTGCATCAGGGTGTGATGACCCTTCACCTGCATCAGGGTGTGATGACCCTTCACCTGCACCAGTGTGTGATCACCCTTTACCTGCACGAGTGTGTGATGACCTTTCACCTGCACCAGGATGTGATGACCCTTCACCTGCACCAGGGTGTGATGACCCTTCACCTACAGCAGGGTGTGATGCCCCTTCACCTACACCAGGGTGTGATGACCCTTCACCTGCACGAGTGTAATGACCCTTCACCTGCATCAGGGTGTGATGACCCTTCACCTGCACCAGGATTTGATGACCCTTCACCTGCACCAGGGTGTGATGACCCTTCACCTACAGCAGGGTGTGATGCCCCTTCACCTACACCAGGGTGTGATGACCCTTCACCTGCACAAGAGTGTGATGACCCTTCATCTGCACGAGGGGCTGATGATCCTTCACCTTCAGGAGGGTGTGATTACCCTTCACCTGCACGAGGGTGTGATGACCCTTCGCCTGTAAGAGGGTGTGATGACCCTTCACCTTCACGAGGGTGTGACGACCCTTCACCTACACCAGGGTGTGATGACCCTTCACCTATCCGAGGTTGTGATGACCCATTGCCTGTACGAGGGTGTGATGACCCTTCGCCTGTACGAGGGTGTGATGACCCTTCACCTGCACCAGGAAGTGATGACCCTTCACCTGCACGAGGTTGTGATGACCCTTCACCTGCACGAGGGTGTGATGACCCTTCACCTGCAACAGGTTGTGATGATCCTTCACCTGCACGAGGATGTGATGACCCTTCACCTGCACGAGGTTGTGATGACCCTTCACCTGCACGAGGGTGTGATGACCCTTCACCTGCACCAGGGTGTGATGACCCTTCACCTACACCAGGGTGTGATGACCCTTCACCTGCACAAGAGTGTGATGACCCTTCACCTGCACGAGGGGCTGATGACCCTTCACCTTCACGAGGGTGTGATTACCCTTCACCTTCACGAGGGTGTGATGACCCTTCGCCTGTACGAGGGTGTGATGACCCTTCACCTTCACGAGGGTGTGATGACCCTTCACCTACACCAGCGTGTGATGACTCTTCACCTGCACCAGGGTGTGATGACCCTTCACCTGCACGAGGGTGTGATGACCCTTCACCTGCACCAGGGTGTGATGACCCTTCACCTGCACCAGGGTGTGATGACCCTTCACCTGCATCAGGGTGTGATGACCCTTCACCTGCACCAGGGTGTGATGATTCTTCACCTGCACGAGGTTGTGATGACCCTTCACCTGCGCCAGGGTGTGATGACCCTTTACCTGCACGAGGGTGTGATGTCCCTTCACCTGCACGAGGGTGTGATGACCCTTCACCTGCATCAGGGTGTGATGACCCTTCCCCTGCACTAGGGTTTGATGACCCTTCACCTGCACGAGGGTGTCATGACCCTTCACCTACACCAGGGTCTGATGACCCTTCACCTGCACCAGAGTGTGATAACCCTTCACCTGCACGAGGGTGTGATGACCCTTCACCTGCACGAGGGTGTGATGACCCTTCACCTGCACGAGGGTGTGATGACCCTTCACCTGCACCAGGGTGTGATGACCCTTCACCTGCACCAGGGTGTGATGACCCTTCACCTACAGCAGGGTGTGATGACCCTTCACCTACACCAGGGAGTGATGACCCATCACCTGCACCAGGGTGTGATGACCCTTCACCTGCACGAGGGTGTGATGACCCTTCACCTGCACGAGGGGCTGATGACCCTTCATCTTCACGAGGGTGTGATGACCCTTCGCCTGTACGAGGGTGTGATGACCTTTCACCTACACCAGGGTGTGATGACCCTTCTCCTACACCAGGGTGTGATGACCCTTCACCTTCACGAGGGTGTGATGACCCTTTGTCTGTACGAGGGTGTGATGACCCTTCACCTGTACGAGGGTGTGATGACCCTTCAGCTGCACGAGGGTGTGATGACCCTTCACCTGCACCAGGGTGTGATGACCCTTCACCTGCACGAGGGTGTGATGACCCTTCACCTGCACGAGGGTGTGATGACCCTTCACCTTTACGAGGGTGTGAGGACCCTTCGCCTGTACGAGGGTGTGATGACCCTTTACCTGCACCAGGGTGTGATGACTCTTCACCTGCACCATGATGTGATGACCCTTCACCTGCGCCATGATGTGATAACCCTTCACCTGCATAATAAGGCCGTGATGACCCTTCACCTGCATAATAAGGGGATGATGACCCTTCACCTGCATTGCAAGGCCGCGATGACCCTTCACCTGCATAATGAACGCGTAACGGACTCATCAGCTACACAAGGTATGTTTGGGAAGCGCCTCTCAGTTCTAATTACCTGGTCAGGAAAGCAACATGTCGCTGTCCTGGTAACAAATGTGTCTGGCGTCTCCTGCCTCTATAATTAACCTCTCTGCACGACACGCCTCTCACACCCACCTACACTAGACACACCTCTCACGTCCACCTACACTAGACACGCCTCTCACACCCACCTACACTAGACACCCCTCTCACACCCACCTACACTAGACACACCTCTCACACCCACCTACACTAGACACACCTCTCACACCCACCTACACTAGACACACCTCTCACACCCACCTACACTAGACACACCTCTCACACCCACCTACACTAGACACACCTCTCACACCCACCTACACTAGACACACCTCTCACACCCACCTACACTAGACACACCTCTCACACCCACCTACACTAGACACACCTCTCACACCCACCTACACTAGACACACCTCTCACACCCACCTACACTAGACACACCTCTCACACCCACCTACACTAGACACACCTCTCACACCCACCTACACTAGACACACCTCTCACACCCATCTACACTAGACACACCTCTCACACCCACCTACACTAGACACACCTCTCACACCCATCTACGCTAGACACACCTCTCACACCCACCTACACTAGACACACAGTGTTGACAGCAGAGTCTGTGTGCTGTGAGCCAGGATATGGGCGGGTGAACAATATTCCAGCCTACATGAAAACGATATTGGGAAGTAAGCAGATAAAACCTAAAGCGACACTTCAGGTTTTATACCATATTACTTAAAATATCTGGCAAGGAGAAAGACATGGGGAAGGGGAAGACAATTGCATCATTCCTTATCTCCAAGTCACCGAATTTTAATAAGGGAAAAGGTATATGGAAGACTATGAAAACACTGATCATCCTTCAGTGAACTGAATATCTGTGTAGTATACAGCTGTATCAATTTATAATGCATACCTTAATAAAATATTGAGTAAGAGAATACGAAGGCACGCTAATTACGTTATCACGATGCTGAAGAATCACGAAATCGTAATGACACGATTGCAAACAAATCATACCACCGGCGGGGTTAGAACCCGCGATCAGAGTGTCATAAAACTCCAGACCGATGCGTTAGCCACTGGCCCAGTGGCTAACGCGTCGGTCTTGAGTTTTAAGACTGTCCGTTCGTGGGTTCTAACCCCGCCCGTGGTATGGTTTATACTGAAGATACCTGGAGGTATCGATAGTGTGGCCGAGGATATCAGATGAACGGAACGAAGGAACGAGTGATTGAACAAGTGACCTTAGACGGAAGCTGAGCATTTAAATATGCAATAGGTACGATAATTATTTATTGAACACTGGGTAATTGGGAGAGGAAACGAAGGGAAAAACGTGATACTTACATCTCTGATAGTTACAGATGGCTGTAACATAATGATACACAAATGAAAGCCTGGACATTCTCGTCACCGGTCTCCAAGATGGTACGAGGAGATTCCACGAGCTGGAGATTAACTTATAATAACGACTATGTAAGTACAGGTAGGATATACATGGGTTCATAAGACGAATATACAGTGCACAGAACCATTATTACAGCCAGTCAACACTGAGGAGACAACATTCATGAGGAGTGATCTGTGAGGAGATGCGATCTTTGGAATAATACTCACGTAATCCTTCAGGTGTCAAACACCAGAACGGCAAACTGATAGACTGAGTTGTCCTTCAATGAGAATCAGGCAAAACTATAAAGTAACTCGTAAATGAACATTAAAATGGTATAAAATACCGACAGGTTGTTAGGTAAGACACATATGCAACAGTTAGGTATCTTTATTATGAAACGTTTCGCCTACACAGTAGGCTTTTTCAGTCGAGTACAGAAAAGTTGATAGAAGCAGAAGATACTTGAAGACGATGTAATCAGTCCATCACCCTTAAAGTTTTGAGGTGGTCAGTCCCTCAGTCTGGAGAAGAGTATTGTTCCATAGTATGAAACAATATGGAGATGAAGTCTCCATATTGTTTCATATATAAAGCTCCATCCTGTCACTTCATCTCTATATTGTTTCAGACTATGGAACAATGCTCTTCTCCAGACTGAGGGACTGACCACCTCAAAACTTTAAGGGTGATGGACTGATTACATCGTCTTCAAGTATCTTCTGCTTCTATCAACTTTTCTGTACTCGACTGAAGAAGCCTACTGTGTAGGCGAAACGTTTCATAATAAAGATACCTAACTGTTGCATATGTGTCTTACCTAACAACTCGTAAATGGTCTAGTCGGACCAGAACGTCGTCCTAAGCTTCTCTCGTCCGTGGAACTTGTCAGTTATCTGCATGTAACAGATGCATTTATCACGACTGTTGTCGAAGGATTCATGACTGGAGTAACGAAACAAGCTGACAGAGGTAACACCACATCTAACACTGATTCAACATTCGGTAAACTGAAGGAATGCCTGTGTACAACATCGCAATTCACACAACCATTTAATCAACTACAGAAACTCAAGACTTATCACCACAGAAGACAACACTCAATACCGAAGAATCCTGGAATCAACGCTTATCTCTACAACCAACAATTTCAACCAGAATAATGGCTTCTATAACATAGCTGAACCACTCGCCAAGAAACTTCTTCATCGCTATCCCACATAAGAACATAGAACACTGCAGAAGGTCTGCCCACAACTTATCCAATGCCCCTTCCAAGCTACCCAAGACTCTATAACCCCACCCAGTGGATCCTCAGATGCAGCATTCTCCGCTTGACCTCAACATTCTGACTATAAACACTCCCGTACCTTCCACACCAGGTAGATCTGTTTGTGACTTGAAAAAGCCCACTGTGTGGGCGAAACGTTGTCAATAAAGGATCACATTAAACTGCATATGTGTTTATGTTTCCATTCGATAAACTGGACATGAATATTATTGACCACAGATAGTTGAGAATATCGTAAAAGAAAAGTCTTATGGAAACTGCGGGAGCATTTTGATGATAAAGTAGTGTTTCTCTGCTCTATTAATTCCAGATTACTTTTTTTTCGAAATGGTGTGCCTTCTGTACTCAGACTTGTTGAAGGTGAGCACAATATAATGATCAGAAAGGTCAGTAAAAAAATCCTGTGAGAGTGTAGAGATAAGGGGCTCAAACACAAGAACACCATCCAATTAGAAAAAAAAGAGACCTGCATTGGTTTTGTCAGCGTGGCACTCCACCTTTACCAGTGTGGCACTCCACTTTTATCAGTGTGGCACTCCACTTTTACCAGTGTGACACTCCACCTTTACCAGTGTGGCACTCCACTTTTATCAGTGTGGCACTCCACTTTTACCAGTGTGGCACTCCACTTTTACCAGTGTGGCACTCCACTTTTATCAGTGTGGCACTCCACCTTTATCAGTGTGGCACTCCACTTTTATCAGTGTGGCACTCCACCTTTATCAGTGTGGCACTCCACTTTTATCAGTGTGGCACTCCACTTTTACCAGTGTGGCACTCCACTTTTACCAGTGTGGCACTCCACTTTTATCAGTGTGACACTCCACTTTTATCAGTGTGGCACTCCACTTTTACCAGTGTGGCACTCCACTTTTACCAGTGTGGCACTCCACTTTTACCAGTGTGGCACTCCACTTTTATCAGTGTGGCACTCCACTTTTATCAGTGTGGCACTCCACTTTTACCAGTGTGGCACTCTACTTTTACCAGTGTGGCACTCCACTTTTACCAGTGTGGCACTCCACTTTTACCAGTGTGGCACTCCACTTTTATCAGCGTGGCACTCCACTTTTATCAGTGTGGCACTCCACTTTTATCAGTGTGGCACTCCACTTTTACCAGTGTGGCACTCCACTTTTATCAGCGTGGCACTCCACTTTTATCAGTGTGGCACTCCACTTTTATCAGTGTGGCACTCCACTTTTACCAGTGTGGCACTCCACTTTTATCAGTGTGGCACTCCACTTTTACCAGTGTGGCACTCTACTTTTATCAGCGTGGCACTCCACTTTTACCAGTGTGGCACTCCACTTTTACCAGTGTGGCACTCCACTTTTATCAGTGTGGCACTCCACTTTTACCAGTGTGGCACTCTACTTTTACCAGTGTGACACTCCACTTTTATCAGTGTGGCACTCCACTTTTACCAGTGTGGCACTCTACTTTTATCAGCGTGGCACTCCACTTTTACCAGTGTGGCACTCCACCTTTATCAGTGTGGCACTCCACTTTTACCAGTGTGGCACTCCACCTTTATCAGTGTGGCACTCCACTTTTATCAGTGTGGCACTCCACTTTTATCAGTGTGGCACTCCACCTTTATCAGTGTGGCACTCCACTTTTATCAGTGTGGCACTCCACTTTTACCAGTGTGGCACTCCACTTTTACCAGTGTGGCACTCTACTTTTATCAGTGTGGCACTCCACTTTTACCAGTGTGGCACTCCACTTTTACCAGTGTGGCACTCCACTTTTACCAGTGTGGCACTCCACTTTTATCAGTGTGGCACTCCACTTTTACCAGTGTGGCACTCCACTTTTACCAGTGTGGCACTCTACTTTTACCAGTGTGGCACTCCACTTTTATCAGTGTGGCACTCCACTTTTATCAGTGTGGCACTCCACTTCTAGAAAATCTTTCAGACAACAGGTAATGATCGCCTTCAAATGAAACTGCTGATACGAGATCGAAACTGGTATTGTTTGATAAAAATCTTCTAGCTGAACATATCCATGACCTTCATACTAGCTGCTCATAGTTTTTTTCTTAATTACATTTCTACTTACATTTCCTACTTACACTTTGGTCACACTTCACAGACACGCACATGCATATATATATATACATACATCTAGGTTTTTCTCCTTTTTCTAAATAGCTCTTGTTCTTTTTTATTTCTTCTATTGTCCATGGGGAAGTGGAAAAGAATCTTTCCTCCGTAAGCCATGCGTGTCGTATGAGGCGACTAAAATGCCGGGAGCAATGGGCTAGTAACCCCTTCTCCTGTATACAATTACTAAAAAAGAGAAGAAGAAAAACTTTATAAAACTGGGTTGCTTAAATGTGCGTGGATGTAGTGCGGATGACAAGAAACAGATGATTGCTGATGTTATGAATGAAAAGAAGTTGGATGTCCTGGCCCTAAGCGAAACAAAGCTGAAGGGGGTAGGAGAGTTTCAGTGGGGGGAAATAAATGGGATTAAATCTGGAGTATCTGAGAGAGTTAGAGCAAAGGAAGGGGTAGCAGTAATGTTAAATGATCAGTTATGGAAGGAGAAAAGAGAATATGAATGTGTAAATTCAAGAATTATGTGGATTAAAGTAAAGGTTGGATGCGAGAAGTGGGTCATAATAAGCGTGTATGCACCTGGAGAAGAGAGGAATGCAGAGGAGAGAGAGAGATTTTGGGAGATGTTAAGTGAATGTATAGGAGCCTTTGAACCAAGTGAGAGAGTAATTGTGGTAGGGGACTTGAATGCTAAAGTAGGAGAAACTTTTAGAGAGGGTGTGGTAGGTAAGTTTGGGGTGCCAGGTGTAAATGATAATGGGAGCCCTTTGATTGAACTTTGTATAGAAAGGGGTTTAGTTATAGGTAATACATATTTTAAGAAAAAGAGGATAAATAAGTATACACGATATGATGTAGGGCGAAATGACAGTAGTTTGTTGGATTATGTATTGGTAGATAAAAGACTGTTGAGTAGACTTCAGGATGTACATGTTTATAGAGGGGCCACAGATATATCAGATCACTTTCTAGTTGTAGCTACACTGAGAGTAAAAGGTAGATGGGATACAAGGAGAATAGAAGCATCAGGGAAGAGAGAGGTGAAGGTTTATAAACTAAAAGAGGAGGCAGTTAGGGTAAGATATAAACAGCTATTGGAGGATAGATGGGCTAATGAGAGCATAGGCAATGGGGTCGAAGAGGTATGGGGTAGGTTTAAAAATGTAGTGTTAGAGTGTTCAGCAGAAGTTTGTGGTTACAGGAAAGTGGGTGCAGGAGGGAAGAGGAGCGATTGGTGGAATGATGATGTAAAGAGAGTAGTAAGGGAGAAAAAGTTAGCATATGAGAAGTTTTTACAAAGTAGAAGTGATGCAAGGAGGGAAGAGTATATGGAGAAAAAGAGAGAAGTTAAGAGAGTGGTGAAGCAATGTAAAAAGAGAGCAAATGAGAGAGTGGGTGAGATGTTATCAACAAATTTTGTTGAAAATAAGAAAAAGTTTTGGAGTGAGATTAACAAGTTAAGAAAGCCTAGAGAACAAATGGATTTGTCAGTTAAAAATAGGAGAGGAGAGTTATTAAATGGAGAGGTAGAGGTATTGGGAAGATGGAAGGAATATTTTGAGGAATTGTTAAATGTTGATGAAGATAGGGAAGCTGTGATTTCGTGTATAGGGCAAGGAGGAATAACATCTTGTAGGAGTGAGGAAGAGCCAGTTGTGAGTGTGGGGGAAGTTCGTGAGGCAGTAGGTAAAATGAAAGGGGGTAAGGCAGCCGGGATTGATGGGATAAAGATAGAAATGTTAAAAGCAGGTGGGGATATAGTTTTGGAGTGGTTGGTGCAATTATTTAATAAATGTATGGAAGAGGGTAAGGTACCTAGGGATTGGCAGAGAGCATGCATAGTTCCTTTGTATAAAGGCAAAGGGGATAAAAGAGAGTGCAAAAATTATAGGGGGATAAGTCTGTTGAGTGTACCTGGTAAAGTGTATGGTAGAGTTATAATTGAAAGAATTAAGAGTAAGACGGAGAATAGGATAGCAGATGAACAAGGAGGCTTTAGGAAAGGTAGGGGGTGTGTGGACCAGGTGTTTACAGTGAAACATATAAGTGAACAGTATTTAGATAAGGCTAAAGAGGTCTTTGTGGCATTTATGGATTTGGAAAAGGCGTATGACAGGGTGGATAGGGGGGCAATGTGGCAGATGTTGCAAGTGTATGGTGTAGGAGGTAGGTTACTGAAAGCAGTGAAGAGTTTTTACGAGGATAGTGAGGCTCAAGTTAGAGTATGTAGGAAAGAGGGAAATTTTTTCCCAGTAAAAGTAGGCCTTAGACAAGGATGTGTGATGTCACCGTGGTTGTTTAATATATTTATAGATGGGGTTGTAAGAGAAGTAAATGCGAGGGTCTTGGCAAGAGGCGTGGAGTTAAAAGATAAAGAATCACACACAAAGTGGGAGTTGTCACAGCTGCTCTTTGCCGATGACACTGTGCTCTTGGGAGATTCTGAAGAGAAGTTGCAGAGATTGGTGGATGAATTTGGTAGGGTGTGCAAAAGAAGAAAATTAAAGGTGAATACAGGAAAGAGTAAGGTTATGAGGATAACAAAAAGATTAGGTGATGAAAGATTGAATATCAGATTGGAGGGAGAGAGTATGGAGGAGGTGAACGTATTCAGATATTTGGGAGTGGACGTGTCAGCGGATGGGTCTATGAAAGATGAGGTGAATCATAGAATTGATGAGGGAAAAAGAGTGAGTGGTGCACTTAGGAGTCTGTGGAGACAAAGAACTTTGTCCTTGGAGGCAAAGAGGGGAATGTATGAGAGTATAGTTTTACCAACGCTCTTATATGGGTGTGAAGCGTGGGTGATGAATGTTGCAGCGAGGAGAAGGCTGGAGGCAGTGGAGATGTCATGTCTGAGGGCAATGTGTGGTGTGAATATAATGCAGAGAATTCGTAGTTTGGAAGTTAGGAGGAGGTGCGGGATTACCAAAACTGTTGTTCAGAGGGCTGAGGAAGGGTTGTTGAGGTGGTTCGGACATGTAGAGAGAATGGAGCGAAACAGAATGACTTCAAGAGTGTATCAGTCTGTAGTGGAAGGAAGGCGGGGTAGGGGTCGGCCTAGGAAGGGTTGGAGGGAGGGGGTAAAGGAGGTTTTGTGTGCGAGGGGCTTGGACTTTCAGCAGGCATGCGTGAGCGTGTTTGATAGGAGTGAATGGAGACAAATGGTTTTTAATACTTGACGTGCTGTTGGAGTGTGAGCAAAGTAACATTTATGAAGGGATTCAGGGAAACCGGCAGGCCGGACTTGAGTCCTGGAGATGGGAAGTACAGTGCCTGCACTCTGAAGGAGGGGTGTTAATGTTGCAGTTTAAAAACTGTAGTGTAAAGCACCCTTCTGGCAAGACAGTGATGGAGTGAATGATGGTGAAAGTTTTTCTTTTTCGGGCCACCCTGCCTTGGTGGGAATCGGCCGGTGTGATAATAATAAAAAAAATAAATAATAATAAAATTTCTAAATTTCATGAAACACGGTTGTCAGGCCCAGAGTGATCACTTGTCATTTGTTCTGCATATTTTTAGTAGCTTGTGTCTCCTTAACTTATTCATAAAGGTTAAGGTGCCGCTGCCTGGTTGAGAATCTGATCCCTGGATCAGGGTGACGAGAGTATTATCTTCCCCTTAAGTTTGGCATGAGTGAAGGAGGGCACTTCATCCTCCACTCCCTCCACACCAGGAGTGAAGGAGGGCACTTCGACCTCCACTCCCTCCACACCTGGAAGAGATAATCCAATAGAGAACTTTTTGTTCACTCTTTGGATTGTTTTATTTTACACTTAGTTTACGGTTTAAGGTACCAATAACCTTCAATACTGGTTTGTTTTATTTTGTTATGGTTATCTGTAAGGTTTTCGCTTATTAACCATAGTTTCGCCTTTTTTTCGCCTTCAGCGACTTGCGTATTCTTGTTGACCCTCTGGTAACCCTTGTGTTGTTTTTGTCAGCTGCAGCAGACACAGGGACTATGGAGTCTGCTAGAGACTGGCCAACTCAGATGTAGAAGGCAGAAAGCAGCCTTATACACTCGGTCATTCCTGAGAACTCTGAATTTCACACAGGATTGTGCTGCCATGTTATCTTTGATGAACCAGCCACTCTGAGTCTATAACCACCAAAAGCCACCATAACTATTATCACCAAGAATGTGAAGTCAAGTTCTCTCTCCCGGTAAAAATCTTCACCATCTACGTCCCTGTGTTTCTGTTGATTTTTATTTAATATATTAAATATCTGCGATTTTTTCATTTTGCTTACTGTACCTCACATTGATTTTATTCTTCCTGTTTATAATTTTGCCACATATGTAATCTTCATAAAAGGGAACCAGTTTCTTTGACAAGTCACAGGACAAGTAACTACATTTTCTGGTCTCTACATTATCCTGTAAGGAGAGGTGTTAGATGGTCATAAATAGATCTCAAAATAGAAAGGGTGAGTTTGATGTTTGTAACTACACCTAAGTCACTATTTACGGTTATTTTAGGATTACTATTGGTTTAGTTCTAAGTATGATTTAAAGGATTGTTCATATCATGCTGGACCTGCGGAACACTAATGATAATTATGCTTGTGTGAACCCGGTGCATTCAAAGCTTTGATATGTATATTTTGTAGGTCATCTAACCCACAGTGTCCCGGTGCATTCAAAGCTTTTCTATGTATATTTTGAAGGTCATCTAACCCACAGTGTCCCGGTGCATTCAAAGCTTTTCTATGTATATTTTGAAGGTCATCTAACCCACAGTGTCCCGGTGCATTCAAAGCTTTTCTATGTATATTTTGAAGGTCATCTAACCCACAGTGTCCCGGTGCATTCAAAGCTTTTCTATGTATATTTTGAAGGTCATCTAACCCACAGTGTCCCGGTGCATTCAAAGCTTTTCTATGTATATTTTGAAGGTCATCTAACCCACAGTGTCCCGGTGCATTCAAAGCTTTTCTATGTATATTTTGAAGGTCATCTAACCCACAGTGTCCCGGTGCATTCAAAGCTTTTCTATGTATATTTTGAAGGTCATCTAACCCACAGTGTCCCGGTGCATTCAAAGCTTTTCTATGTATATTTTGAAGGTCATCTAACCCACAGTGTCCCGGTGCATTCAAAGCTTTTCTATGTATATTTTGAAGGTCATCTAACCCACAGTGTGTTCTTCCAAAAGTAGAAAAAGTGATGTCGAGTTCTGACGAGAATTTTAGGTGTATTAAGTTAGTACAAGTGTCGTCCCATATTTTCCATTGTTTATGTTACGTTCTTTCTTTGTTTGGAGTTTCCGGGAGACATCGTTTAGTACAAACTTGTTAATTGTTTTTGTTGTTCTTGTATTCTATTTTCTTTTCTCAGAAAGGAGTCTAATAAATTGTGGTATAGCTAAGAAATAGGAACAAGAAAAGTTAGTTCGTGACTAAAGGAAGGAACAAGAAATGCTGGCTCTGGAAAGAGAAAAGTTAGCTCATGACGGGGAAAAAAGAACAAGGTAAGTTACCCTGTGAGAATAGGAAAGAACAAGAGGTTAGAATGAGAAGAAAAATAAACCACTTGAGATAACAGCAAGGGATGAAATTCAGACTAGAGATATAGCATTTAAAATGAAGGAAAATGGGGAGCAAGCTAGCGGAGGGAGAACAACAATAATTATAGGTAGAAGCCAAAATATTTGAATTGTATGAACAGGAAACTGAAGGAGAACTAGAGTTTCCTGTTTCTGATACCAACAAAAGAATGCCTCAGATTCCACCATGCACACAGCAACATAACATTTCAACAAATATAATAAGAATCGCGATCTCTACTACACTATACTTGTGGCCCAAAGAATTTTGAGATACCAGACACACATTACTTTTACCCCGTTCTGCTTTACCTACCAATAAAATAATCGACTATAACTTTTTGAAGAAAGTTATACTTAATGCATTCGTTATGGACGGAAAACTCCTCACCAAAACTACATGCAATTGATTACTAACCAGTAGTTACTAGGTTGTTAGCATCGAAGTCAGCAGAGATGGTTAGGTATAAATCTCCTCCAATTAATTCTATGAATCTTTATGAAAGAACAGAATGTGAAGTCTGCTTCAGGTAATGATAATCGCCCAGATATTTATGCCTCTGCTAGTAACAGCTGGGCAGACACTGCTAGTAACAGCTGGGCAGACACTGCTAGTAACAGCTGGGCAGACACTGCTAGTAACAGCTGGGCAGACACTGCTAGTAACAGCTGGGCAGACACTACTTGTAACAGCTGGGCAGACACTCTACTTGTAGCAGCTGGGCAGACACTCTACTTGTAGCAGCTGGGCAGACACTCTACTTGTAACAGCTGGGCAGACACTCTACTTGTAGCAGCTGGGCAGACACTCTACTTGTAACAGCTGGGCAGACACTCTACTTGTAGCAGCTGGGCAGACACTCTACTTGTAACAGCTGGGCAGACACTCTACTTGTAACAGCTGGGCAGACACTCTACTTGTAACAGCTGGGCAGACACTCTACTTGTAACAGCTGGGCAGACACTCTACTTGTAACAGCTGGGCAGACACTCTACTTGTAACAGCTGGGCAGACACTACTTGTAACAGCTGGGCAGACACTCTACTTGTAACAGCTGGGCAGACACTCTACTTGTAACAGCTGGGCAGACACTCTACTTGTAACAGCTGGGCAGACACTCTACTTGTAACAGCTGGGCAGACACTCTACTTGTAACAGCTGGGCAGACACTCTACTTGTAACAGCTGGGCAGACACTCTACTTGTAACAGCTGGGCAGACACTCTACTTGTAACAGCTGGGCAGACACTCTACTTGTAACAGCTGGGCAGACACTGCTAGTAACAGCTGGGCAGACACTCTACTTGTAACAGCTGGGCAGACACTCTACTTGTAACAGCTGGGCAGACACTCTACTTGTAGCAGCTGGGCAGGCACTCTACTTGTAACAGCTGGGCAGACACTCTACTTGTAACAGCTGGGCAGACACTCTACTTGTAACAGCTGGGCAGACACTCTACTTGTAACAGCTGGGCAGACACTACTTGTAACAGCTGGGCAGACACTACTTGTAACAGCTGGGCAGACACTCTACTTGTAACAGCTGGGCAGACACTCTACTTGTAACAGCTGGGCAGACACTACTTGTAACAGCTGGGCAGACACTCTACTTGTAACAGCTGGGCAGACACTCTACTTGTAACAGCTGGGCAGACACTCTACTTGTAACAGCTGGGCAGACACTCTACTTGTAGCAGCTGGGCAGACACTCTACTTGTAACAGCTGGGGGCAGTAACACTACTTGTAACAGCTGGGCAGACACTCTACTTGTAACAGCTGGGCAGACACTACTTGTAACAGCTGGGCAGACACTCTACTTGTAACAGCTGGGCAGACACTACTTGTAACAGCTGGGCAGACACTCTACTTGTAACAGCTGGGCAGACACTACTTGTAACAGCTGGGCAGACACTCTACTTGTAACAGCTGGGCAGACACTACTTGTAACAGCTGGGCAGACACTACTTGTAACAGCTGGGCAGACACTCTACTTGTAACAGCTGGGCAGACACTCTACTTGTAACAGCTGGGCAGACACTCTACTTGTAACAGCTGGGCAGACACTACTTGTAACAGCTGGGCAGACACTCTACTTGTAACAGCTGGGCAGACACTACTTGTAACAGCTGGGCAGACACTCTACTTGTAACAGCTGGGCAGACACTACTTGTAACAGCTGGGCAGACACTCTACTTGTAACAGCTGGGCAGACACTACTTGTAACAGCTGGGCAGACACCCTACTTGTAACAGCTGGGCAGACACTCTACTTGTAACAGCTGGGCAGACACTACTTGTAACAGCTGGGCAGACACCCTACTTGTAACAGCTGGGCAGACACTCTACTTGTAACAGCTGGGCAGACACTACTTGTAACAGCTGGGCAGACACTACTTGTAACAGCTGGGCAGACACCCTACTTGTAACAGCTGGGCAGACACTACTTGTAACAGCTGGGACACAGACACTCTACTTGTAACAGCTGGGCAGACACTCTACTTGTAACAGCTGGCAGACACAGACACTCTACTTGTAACAGCTGGGACACAGACACTCTACTTGTAACAGCTGGGCAGACACTCTACTTGTAACAGCTGGGCAGACACTACTTGTAACAGCTGGGCAGACACCCTACTTGTAACAGCTGGGCAGACACTACTTGTAACAGCTGGGCAGACACCCTACTTGTAACAGCTGGGCAGACACTCTACTTGTAACAGCTGGGCAGACACTCTACTTGTAACAGCTGGGCAGACACCACTACTTGTAACAGCTGGCAGACACAGACACTCTACTTGTAACAGCTGGGCAGACACTCTACTTGTAACAGCTGGGACACAGACACTCTACTTGTAACAGCTGGCAGACACTCACTTGTAACACTCTACTTGTAACAGCTGGGCAGACACTGCTAGTAACAGCTGGGCAGACACTCTACTTGTAACAGCTGGGCAGACACTCTACTTGTAACAGCTGGGCAGACACTCTACTTGTAACAGCTGGGCAGACACTCTACTTGTAACAGCTGGGCAGACACTCTACTTGTAACAGCTGGGCAGACACTCTACTTGTAACAGCTGGGCAGACACTGAAGAGGGTCGTTAGAAGTCACTTCAAAGACCTCGACACCGCTTGTATCCAGTGTTTTAACTGACCAGAGGTTGGTCATAAGTGTCCATACTGACCAGAGGTTGGTCATAAGTGTCCATACTGACCAGAGGTTGGCCATAAGTGTCCATACTGACCAGAGGTTGGTCGTAAGTGTCCATACTGACCAGAGGTTGGTCATAAGTGTCCATACTGGCCAGAGGTTGGTCATAAGTGCCCATACTGACCAGAGGTTTGTAGATGAAAGGTTCAGAGAACCGACACGTTGATAAATTAGACACATGTGCAACTCTTGGGTATCTTTATTGAGGAAACGTTATAAGTGTCCATACTAACCAGAGGTTGGTCTTAAGTGTCCGTACTGGCCAGAGGTTGGTCATAAGTGCACATATTGACCAGAGGTTGGTCATAAGT
Source organism: Cherax quadricarinatus (assembly GCF_038502225.1). Classification (NCBI taxonomy): domain Eukaryota; kingdom Metazoa; phylum Arthropoda; class Malacostraca; order Decapoda; family Parastacidae; genus Cherax; species Cherax quadricarinatus. The sequence goes on along the minus strand of NC_091353.1, from coordinate 1,719,951 downwards.
GTCCATACTGACCAGAGGTTGGTCGTAAGTGTCCATACTGACCAGAGGTTGGTCATAGGTGCCCAGACTGACCAGAGGTTGGTCATAGGTGTCTAGACTGACCAGAGATTGGTCATAGGTGTCTAGACTGACCAGAGATTGGTCATAGGTGCCCAGACTGACCAGAGGTTGGTCATAGGTGTCTAGACTGACCAGAGGTTGGTCATAAGTGTCCAGACTGACCAGAGGTTAGTCATAGGTGTCCAGACTACCCAGAGGTTGGTCATAAGTGTCCGAACTGCACAGGGGTTGTTCATAAGTGTCCAGACTGACGAGAGGTTGGTCATAAGCTTCCAGACTGACGAGAGGTTGGTCATAAGTGTCCGAACTGCCCAGGGGTTGTTCATAAGTGTCCAGATTGACGAGAGGTTGGTCATAAGCTTCCAGACTAACGAGAGGTTGATCATAAGCTTCCAGACTGACGAGAGGTTGGTCATAAGCTTCCAGACTGACGAGAGGTTGGTCATAAGCTTCCAGACTGACGAGAGGTTGGTCATAAGCTTCCAGACTGACGAGAAGTTGGTCATAAGCTTCCAGACTGACGAGATGTTGGTCATAAGCTTCCAGACTGACGAGAGGTTGGTCATAAGCTTCCAGACTGACGAGAGGTTGATCATAAGCTTCCAGACTGACGAGAGGTTGGTCATAAGCTTCCAGACTGACGAGAGGTTGGTCATAAGCTTCCAGACAGACGAGAGGTTGGTCATAAGCTTCCAGACTGACGAGAGGTTGGTCATAAGCTTCCAGACTGACGAGATGTTGGTCATAAGCTTCCAGACTGACGAGAGGTTGGTCATAAGCTTCCAGACTGACGAGAGGTTGGTCATAAGCTTCCAGACTGACGAGAGGTTGATCATAAGCTTCCAGACTGACGAGAGGTTGGTCATAAGCTTCCAGACTGACGAGAGGTTGGTCATAAGCTTCCAGACTGGCGAGAGGTTGGTCATAAGCTTCCAGACTGACGAGAGGTTGGTCATAAGCTTCCAGACTGACGAGAGGTTGGTCATAAGCTTCCAGACTGACGAGAGGTTGGTCATAAGCTTCCAGACTGACGAGAGGTTGATCATAAGCTTCCAGACTGACGAGAGGTTGGTCATAAGCTTCCAGACTGACGAGAGGTTGGTCATAAGCTTCCAGACTGACGAGAAGTTGGTCATAAGCTTCCAGACTGACGAGATGTTGGTCATAAGCTTCCAGACTGACGAGAGGTTGGTCATAAGCTTCCAGACTGACGAGAGGTTGATCATAAGCTTCCAGACTGACGAGAGGTTGGTCATAAGCTTCCAGACTGACGAGAGGTTGATCATAAGCTTCCAGACTGACGAGAGGTTGGTCATAAGCTTCCAGATTGTCTTTAAAGGAAAGGCGAAAATTATTTTATGCCAGCTGCTCCGAGAAATACAGACACCAAAACGACCTGGAAAACACTGAGCTCACTCAAAACTGCTAAGCACAAATGTAACTGACCAGACTTTATGATCCTCACATTCATATTGCGAACGTTAACGAACTTGATTTCCTCCCTGCTATATCAACAAACTTTGCCAGCAAAATCCTGAACCCTGTTGTTCTGGTCAGTGATTACCTCAGTAGCACTTGTCAAGGTTCTACTTAAGCTAGCTCACTGTAACCCAGTACACAGAGGAGACCTGGTACACAGGAGGAGACCCGGTACACAGAGGAGACCCAGTACACAGGGGAGGAGACCCGGTACACAGGAGGAGGAGGAGACCCGGTACACAGGAGGAGGAGACCCGGTACACCCAGAAAGAGACCCAGGTGAATTCAAATTTTGTAGACCAAACTTTTCTTGCCATTATTGTTTAAAATCATTGAAAACTTAATATATAAACCAAGGCACTAATGATATTATTAAGATGCTAGTCTCTATCTATTAAGCACTAGAATATAATTAGTATTCAGTGCACCTTATTTTTGATCTAAGAAAAGTATATGACTCTGTGAACCACAAGATAATAATTCTAAAAGTAGAACATTATGGTATCAGAGGCCAGGCATCCACTTACAATATATATTAAGTAATACTTCACCGAGAGACGTCAATATGTGACATAGAGGTGCCTTAGGATAGCGTTCTTGGTCCACTGTTATTCCTCATCTACAGCTTTGACCTACCAGATGCATGGAAGGAACTTAAACTAGTCCTATTTGCAGATGACCCAATATTTATTATATATAATTCACCTCCTGTTGTCCTCAACAATACAGTGAACGAGGTCGTCGTAAATATTTCTGCCAGGATGGCGACTAACAACTTTTAGTATTAACGAGACCTTCTCCATGTTTTTTAAGAAGTTAAAAATACCTATTTCAACAGTAAATAATATAAACATAGAATTAAAACGAGGAAATTTTTTAGAGATACACATTGACTGCTACCTGAAATTCAGCCTCTCAAAAATAAGCTTTGTTCCCCAAACAACATTACACTGTATCATTCTCTATTCCATCTTTGCCTCACGGTATTTTTCCTAGGGATCCACGACAGCAAATCACCTGATGATGATGATGAAATACTCACAGGTAAGACCCGTGCGGGTGAAAAGGAGAGAGTTGGACAGGGGAAGAGTAGTGGGCGAGAGAATGTTTTTTGGGGGAGGAAAAGAGCCAGGGTTAAACCCAGCTGCGTAGCAGTATGAAGCTTGGTTTAGGGGCTGGTTGCTGGGTGAGGTTGAGCGTCGGAGACGGCATAAAAGAAGACTGGGCTTGGTGTAGGCGTGGGAGGCAAGGACGCAATGGGCGGTGGCGTCGTGTCACAACTGGTTACGCTATAGTCTGCCTCTTGGAGTGTTAAACACAGGTTAAACACATCCGTCTTTTGGGTTTGTCAAACAAGATCCCTCCTGAACTTTCTCGGTTTTGATATAATAAAACTGTAATAAAGTTGGTAGAATTACCGACAATATGTAAAGTAAAAGGACACAAGTGCAACTAATGTGACATTTATTGTGGCAACGTTTCGCTCTCCAGGAGCTTTATCAAGCTAATGGCTTGATAAAGCTCCTGGAGAGCGAAACGTTGCCACAATAAATGTCACATTAGTTGCACTTGTGTCCTTTTACTTTACATATAATAAAACTGTTCGTTAGACATATGCAATTGAGCATTAAATGCTTACGTAATTCTGAGGCAGAATTAAGCTTTTGATATAAGAGTATAATAACTTCTAACAGTGTCAGTGATATTGACAAATGTCTTCCAATTATTCATAATAAATACCGTGAGACATTTCTGTAGATGTCTCCCGACTTCAAGACTGGGATCATTTCTCTCAAAGAAAGATGAATGAGAAGATCAGAAACATGGATGTCTTCCACTATCTATAAATATTATATATCTTCTCAGGTATGGCAACGTCCGTCACAGAAGGAAAAAGCTAAAAGTCTTAATGGTAGAAACACCTATCTTTTCAGTCCGGTTTGTCTTGTTGATATAATTGGTTATCTTACTCTTTATTTATCAGGTCATAGAATATTGTATCTTCGGTAAATTTTGTTTCCAGTTTCCCAGAGGTTATCCCCTTAAAAATCCATTACCTCCATTGAAGATACCTTGGGTAGCTTTAAGAAGAGACTGGACAAATATATGAGTGGGAGGGGCTGGGTTTGATTGGTGTCAAGGGGTACGGCAGTTATTTCTTGAGTAGCTTTAGGTAGATGTCGTTTTGATAAGGACCTGCCTCGTATGGGCCAGTAGGCCTTCTGCAGTGTTCCTACATTCTTATGTTCTTATGTTCTTAAGTAATGCTTCCTATTTTCTTTTCTCGTGATGGCATAGCGAAGGAAAATTTGTGCTTATGGGTCAAGTTTACCAACTGTTGGAATCCAGCTTCTGTTTACCATAATTTAACACTCAAGTTGTAATAGGAGATTGGAACACCAACATTCTAGTCTAAACTTTGTACCCAAGAAACTTTCTTCTTTTAAGACAATGCAGTGAAGCTCCAAGTAAGTTCCTTGAGTATTCACCATTAGAGTTACTAAATAGAAGACGTGCTCAAGGTCCACTGCATATCTTAAATGAACTGTGGTCAGTGAATAATACTGAGCCACAAGCGCAGACTACTTGGACTTGGAGTGGACTGTATAAAACACTTAAAATTTGCAAGAGTTCTTATTGATATTAGGGTTAAGGAAACTTTATTGGTTATATCACCGTAGAGAGTTTAACGTCTACTTAATCTCCTTTGAGGATATTTCTTCTTACAATTATCAATAGTAATGTTGGTATCATAGATGAGACACATTCTGAGTTTAATAAAGTTCCAGGTATCCGTACACTGACGCCTTCACCTGCAGACTCCAGTGTTACTATCTTTCTCAAGAACAAATGTCACATGTGAGAACTTCGGTTTATTCTTTCTCAGATGAGTTTACGAAGTTGCTGGACTCACTAACATAGTTGTTCAACAACTGATCCAGCAAATAATGTATCTATTATAAGGGAGCCTCTCATGGAAGGTTCCTTGAAGGTTCCTTCATGGTTCCTTGATGCTGCTCTTGATCCAGGGAATTGGATATGTGCTCCAATTCCCTGAAGTGAGTCTGAATACCTTCCATTCCCCCCATGCGCTGTATAATCCTATGGGTTTAGCGATCCCCATGATAATAATAATTAAAAAGAAATTGAATCCAGTCACAGATCATCTGTGAGGTGATTCTGACACAAAGGTTCAGAACTTAGAAGAGAACTTAGAAGACCTACTTCATAAACAAACGTATAATCACATAGTGTTGCATCTAAACCCAGAAGACTGCCATCCCCACGAGCCCTTTTGAGGCGGGGTAGATGGCAGACCAGAGGCCTAGCTTCTCCCTACGAGCCCCGTGAGAGCGGGGAATGTGGCTAGGCCTGGAGACACTTGGTCCCAAAGATGAGGAGGTACTTGTCCTTCCTCCCATGGGAGACTTAAGTCTCGAGACACTCCCCAGATAGGGAGCCAAGGCCGGGTCACCACTACTTGGAAAAGACCCGGGCCGGGAGAATACCGGTGAATAAAAAAAAAAAAAAAAATCTAAACCCAGAACCATACTGAACTTTCCTTGGACGACAATTACAACATCATGATGCTTTTCTGAAAGTTAATCAATGTATTGCTGTATTTTGATATTATCTGCATTATGACCCAATCGACGGACGACCACATGAATACACTTGCCCTTGTTTTGCATACATTAAGAAATTCTGGCTTAACAGCTAAATAAAATAAGTGTTTCCTTGGATATTTTAAAAGGTACCTAAGTCACCCGGTCTTCTAATAACACATTCATTTTTTACTCTATAATCTACCTTATCAATAACTACTATCGCATTTTCTCTGTGTTGTGTAGGAACACAAGTGTCCTCAAAGATTCGTTAAGTTATACCATGAATTAAGGAGAGATCCTGGACTTCACCTTACGAAGCAAAGCGAATGTTATAGTAATTATGGACAAGGTAGATTATAGGGGGAGAATGTACATGTTATTAGAAAACGGGGGAAATTAGGTGCAGGGGGGGAGGGGTCTCCAAACTTTTCACTACAGGGGCCACATTGTATATTTTACACATTTTCTCGGGTCAAAGAAAAAAAATCAGTCGTTTAAATGTAAATGAATAAATAAAATTTAAATGAATATATTTTATTTACGCCCTTTTTGTAATCATCATGATATGATTCAAAACAAAAGAGAAACGTGAGAATTACGACGAAACAATACCGTCTTTATAATGGTAAATATTATATGTTCTGACAGTATAACTCCCTTAAGGGAGGCTCCTTGATGCTGGTGAGGGGCTCTTGATCTAGAGAATTTGGAACTGTGATCCGGTTCCCTGAACTGAGCCTAAATACCTTCCATTCCCCCCCACATGCGTTGTATATTCCTACGGGTTTAGTGCTCCCCCATAATTATAATTATGATAATAATCTGACAGTATAATCAGTTACTGGAATCCAGGTGAATAACTGACTCAATATTTTTTTGCCCAAAATTAATGGAAATGTTGTGCTAAAATTAAAATTTTTGGAGTTAATTATTAGAATGGACTTCAAAAACTCATTAGACAAATTAGTGGGAAATTTGGACATGGCAAATTTCATTTTTGAGATGTTCACAAAGGTACGTTGTACCAAAAACTGGTACGAATCCTCAAATCTGGAAACTCCTCGTTATTATTATATTCAAAAAGAAGCGCTTGACCACAAGGGCTATACAGCGCTGCAGGAAACTCTTCAGATTGTAAAGATTTTTAAATTGGTTCAGATTTCCTTCTTTATACTTTTCTTTCCGTCTGTCATCTGACTGGAGATCAATAATTTCCATTTGGAACTTGGGAATGTTTCAACTCTGTAGTCTAATGGATTCTGAAATACTTTCATTAAATCTTTCTTTTTTTTTAACTTCGAAATCAGAAAATCGTTTCTGAAATTGTTTTTCCAAGTCATTAATGATTTCTCTTGCAAATAAAAAAAAATTTTGCTTCGAAAATTGTCGTGAAATTTTTGACCTGGGAAATGAACCAATCAAGAACCTTTCAGCCGTCCAAGTATCATCAATTTTTGCCCTAAATGCCTTGAAATACGTTAATAAATCACAAATCAGATTTGTTTCACCTCACAACTTGAGGTTCAATTAATTCATATGGCCCCTCAAGGGAGGTTCCTTGACGCTCGTGAGGGACTCTTGATCTAGGGAACGGGATCTGCGCTTCAGTTCCCTGAATTGGGCCTGAATACCTTCCACTTCCCCCTCCCCCTCCCCCCCCAAGTGCGCTATATACTCCTACGGGTTTAGCGCTCCCCCATGATTATAATTGCAATTGATTCATATGGCTTGGTCACGTCTGCATAAAATGCCAATTTTCAAAGCCAGTCAGTGTTTGATAAAAGTGGTTCAGGTCGACGCTTCTCTGTGAGTTATGGATCAGTTTCTTTTCTGAGCTGAAAGAACCCTGACTGAACCTTCCTACAACTAAGTCATCGAGCTGCTGTATAATAAGGCAACTCAACGAATTCAGAAAACTCACAAAATTTGTGATGATTAAGCCCGTGAGATCGATTAAAATACAGTGTTGGACCAACAGGTTTCTGAACGCAAGATTTTTTTTTTTTTCACTAACACGTCGGCTGTTTCCCACCAAGTCAGGGGGACCTGAAAAAGAAGACACACTTTCATCATCATTCACCCCATCACTGTCTTGCCAGAGGCGCGCCTACACTACAGTTATAAAACTGTAACATATCAACACCCCTCCTTCAACACATACCTCGCCTTTAATATACCTTTGAAGAGTTTCGAGAGTTTCTCTACTCTCTGAGCCCGGTCATGGGCCAGGTTCGTCTGATGCCTGCCTAGTCAACCAGGCTGTTCTGCTGGAGGCCCGCTGCCCCACATATCCATCATAGCCTGGTTGATCTGGCACCTGGTGAAGATACTTGTCCAATTTCCTCTTGAAGGCTTCAACACTTGTTCCAGCTGTGTTCATGATATTTTCTGGTAAGACGTTGAATAGTCTGGGACCCCGGATGTTGATACAATGTTCCAGGATGTTGATACAATGTTCCAGGATGTTGATACAATGTTCCAGGATGTTGATACAATGTTCCAGGATGTTGATACAATGTTCCAGGATGTTGATACAATGTTCCAGGATGTTGATACAATGTTCCAGGATGTTGATACAATGTTCCAGGATGTTGATACAATGTTCCAGGATGTTGATACAATGTTCCAGGATGTTGATACAATGTTCCAGGATGTTGATACAATGTTCCAGGATGTTGATACAATGTTCCAGGATATTGATACAATGTTCCAGGATGTTGATACAATGTTCCAGGATATTGATACAATGTTCCAGGATGTTGATACAATGTTCCAGGATGTTGATACAATGTTCCAGGATGTTGATACAATGTTCCAGGATGTTGATACAATGTTCCAGGATGTTGATACAATGTTCCAGGATGTTGATACAATGTTCCAGGATGTTGATACACTGTTCCCTCATTTTCCCCACCGTTTTTATTCAGAATATCCCAACTGTTTACCAGTTGTGCTGTCTTATTACTAATGTTACTTTAATATGCATAGTGTCAGTATGCAACTCCCGTCTTTTTCGTATTTTCAGTACACTTTATTTTGGCACTATGCACTAGACTTTCTATCACAGAATTTAGCATTGCATTTTTTCTGTGTGCTATTTTTTTTTTGCTATTACTGGTGCTAATGTTTACCATTTAATTACTAATATTTTATTGTTTTTATAGTACCAATAGCGTACTTTTAGCTCGGGTGTTAAATATTTGCTTCACAATCACTACTTTTGTTATTTATAGCGGTTTTATGAAGCTTTTGTTGAGGAAATTCTGAAGATAAATCTTGCTTATGGCTAGCCTATGTTGTTGGTATTTACCTTGATTAACTCGGGGATTTCCAGGAATGAATTTCATATCTATTTTAATCTGTGTATGATGTTGATTGATTTTTTTTTGACAGTAGTATTATTGCAGAGAGAGTTGTGTTGTCTGTGTTTTTGTCACATGTGTGAGTTCAGCATTTTGGTTTTTCTCCGAATGTGTGTCAGGTTCTTCTCAATAATTCCTTTAGTTTAGTTTTTAAGTGTATTGGCTTACCTACCCTGGTGTTTTAACCTTTTTTGTCTTGCCAGGCTGTTAGTGTTCCTTTTATTCATTATTGATTTGACTGGTAAATTTGCTCCTGCCTTTATCATAGGATTTTTCCTTTGGGAATTTATTCCCTACCTGTAAATACGTGAGGTCCAGATTCACTGTCTGGAATAAACTTTTATTTTATATATTTGTTTCTCTTGCAATTTTGGTGCTGTTTTGATTTACATCTGCATATTATTTTTGCAGTTTAGTTTGCGTACTTATTTCTTGCGTCTCTTGTTGAGAAAAGACAGTTACTCGACTGACTTGATTCATTTTCAGAACTTCTCTGCTTGTATTTGAATTTTGGGCAGATTTTCTGTCCTCTTGGAGTTAGTTTCTCGTCTCGTGTTGCTCTGCTGCGTTATGTTGAGTTATGTGTTATCATTGTTTAAACTTAAGTCCCTTTCTAGGGTCTTAATTTTAATGTTCTGTCGAAGTTGTTTTCAAAGCTGTTGTTTTGATCATGTCTGATCCAGCATTAGCATCGAGCAGCGTATCTGTTTGGTCTCTTATAAATGCGTGCGCTACGTGTCTTCTCTGTGTGTATATATATATATATATATATATATATATATATATATATATATATATATATATATATATATATATATATATATATATATATATATATATATATATATATATATATATTATTGTGACCACGAACAAGTGGTATTCATCAATAGCAACACTGCGACTATCCAAGGATTCGAACCTATGCTGCTTTGACCCGCCTCATGGTGAGCGAAAACCCATGATGCTCTAACCCACAGGACCATGCAGTCCTACAAAAAACCAAGCAACCAGCCAATCTAGGCGTATTACCCTTGGTCCGAGGACATACGGTGGTGTGGGTACCTCTGAGCTAATTTCATTCTCCTCCCCGTTTAGTGTACTAGCCTCAACGAGCAATATTTTGTATTATTGTGACCACGAACAAGAGGTACTGATCAATAACAACACTGTGACTAGTCGTGACTGTGGCTATTCGCAGTGTTGTTATTGAACAATACCTAATCTGACTGTCTCCAACAGCACAATGTTCTTACATTTTGTGTAGTTGGTCATGTCGTTCTTGTCAGGTAGCATGGACAATGGGTTTAAAGTCTCCACAGCAGACTCCTGGAACTTCGTCGTTTCTACATCTCCATCCTTCCTCTTGAGTCTCAACTTTGTTCCATTCTGCCCGGTTACTGTCCAGTTTCCTTTCTTGGCCTGAGGATTAACAACAGGAGGATTACCATAAATCCTCTTGTTTTTCTCAGTCAATCTCCGTGTTTCTAACCTGGCCACCTTCAGCTGCTCCTTAAGCTCTTGGTAGAATTGATCAGTTAGTTCAGCTTTACTGAAAGCTCACACAATACTTCACATGAACAAGATCACCTCATCTCGTCAATTAGGTCACAACTTAATGACGTACAAAATAATTGCAAGAGAGAGGGGTAGGTAGATCGCGTTTTCTTGGACTGTAAGAAGGTTTTTGATATAGTTCCACACAAGAGATTATTGCATAAGCTGGAGGACCAGGCAGGTATAACAGGGAAGGCACTACAATGGATCAGGGAATACCTGTTGGCAAGACATGAGAGAGTCATGGTACGAGACGAAGTGTAAGAGCCGGCGCCTGTGATGAGCAGGGTTCCACAGGGGTCAGTTCTGGTGGCCCGGTGGCCTGGTGGCTAAAGCTCCCGCATCACACACGGAGGGCCCGGGTTCGATTCCCGGCGGGTGGAAACATTTCGACACGTTTCCTTACACCTGTTGTCCTGTTCACCTAGCAGCAAATAGGTACCTGGGTGTCAGTCGACTGGTGTGGGTCGCATCCTGGGGGACAAGATTAAGGACCCCAATGGAAATAAGTTAGACAGTCCTCGACAGGTGCTGTTTCTGGTCCATGTGAGTGACATGACTGAAGGAATAAACTCAGAAGTGTCTCTGTTTGCAGACAATGTGAAGTTGATGAGAAAAATTCAATCAGACGAGGAGCAGGAAAAACTACAAAGGGTTCTGGATAGGCTGCAGGCCTGGTCCAGAACTGGATCCTGGAGTTCAACCCCACCAAGTGCAAAGTCAAGAAGACTGGAGAAGGGCTAAGAAGACAGCAGACCCATTACAGTCTAGGGGTCAGAAACTACAAACTTCACTCAAGGAAAAGAATCTTGGGAGGGTGAGTATAACACCAGGCACATCTCTTGAGGCGCACATTAACCAAATAACTGCTGCAGCATACAGGCGCCTAGCAAACCTATGAACAGCATTCCAACATGTAAATAGGGAATCATTCAAGATCCTGTACACTGTGTATGTCAGGCCTGTATTGGAGTACGCAGCACCAATTTGGAACCCACACTTAGCCAAGCACGTACGGAAATTAGAGAAAATGCAAAGGTTTGCAACAAGACTAGTCCCAGAACTAAAGGGTATGTCCTTCGAGGAGAGGTTAAAGGAAATCGACCTGACGACACTGAAAGACATGAGAGATAGGGGGAATATGATAGTGACATATAAAGTACTTAGAGGAATCGACAAGGTGGACATTTTTTCAGTATTTTAAGTAAGGTTGGTTAACAAGGGGTCACAGTTGGAAGTTGAAAAATCAGATGAATCACAGGGATGTTAGGTAATATTTCTTCAGTCACAGAGCTTTAAGAAGAGGTATGATAAAGCTCCTGGAGCAAGTAGAGTGACCTAGTAGCGGCCAGTGAAGAAGCGGGGCCAGAAGCTGTGATTCGATCCCTGCAACCACAACTAGGTGAGTGCACACACACACCCACACACACACACACCCACACACACACACAAACATACACACGCATACACACAAGTACACACAGAAACACACACAGAGCCCTGGTAGATACTGTGTACAGTTGATGAGTGTCAACAGAAGCTGCAACTCATTTACCTCTGTTCTGTGGCATTTACCTTGGTTTTTGATGTACATTACACAGAGCTACTCTCCTGCATGTTATCTTAGCCAGACTTATGCATGGTTGGTCATTGCTTGTCAGGATGTCTGCACCATGCTGCTACGGTTGGTGATGTCACTTCACATTTAGGAACTATCAGATTCTCGTCTACCTTAAGGTGATGGTTCATACCATACTAGATCTATCTTTCTGTATGTGAGTGATCTAGCACTGTCAGTGTGACCTCATACTGTATGTAAGTGATCTGTCACTGCCAGTGTGACCTCATACTGTATGTGAGTGGTCTAGCAGTGTCAGTGTGACCTCATACTGTATGTAAGTGATCTGTCACTGCCAGTGTGACCTCATACTGTATGTGAGTGGTCTAGCAGTGTCAGTGTGACCTCATACTGTATGTGAGTGGTCTAGCACTGTCAGTGTGACCTCATACTGTATGTGAGTGATCTAGCACTGTCAGTGTGACCTCATACTGTATGTGAGTGATCTAGCACTGTCAGTGTGACCTCATACTGTATGTGAGTGGTCTAGCACTGCCAGTGTGACCTCATAATGTATGTGAGTGATCTAGCACTGTCAGTGTGACCTCATACTGTATGTGAGTGATCTAGCACTGTCAGTGTGACCTCATGCTGTATGTGAGTGGTCTAGCACTGCCAGTGTGACCTCATACTGTATGTGAGTGATCTAGCACTCTCAGTGTGACCTCATACTGTATGTGAGTGATCTAGCACTGTCAGTGTGACCTCATACTGTATGTGAGTGATCTAGCACTGTCAGTGTGACCTCATACTGTATGTGAGTGGTCCAGCACTGCCAGTGTGACCTTATACTGTATGTGAGTGATCTAGCACTGTCAGTGTGACCTCATACTGTATGTGAGTGATCTAGCACTGTCAGTGTGACCTCATACTGTATGTGAGTGATCTGTCACTGTCAGTGTGACCTCATACTGTATGTGAGTGATCTAGCACTGTCAGTGTGACCTCATACTGTATGTAAGTGATCTAGCACTGTCAGTGTGACCTCATACTGTATGTAAGTGATCTGTCACTGCCAGTGTGACCTCATACTGTATGTGAGTGGTCTAGCAGTGTCAGTGTGACCTCATACTGTATGTAAGTGATCTGTCACTGCCAGTGTGACCTCATACTGTATGTGAGTGGTCTAGCAGTGTCAGTGTGACCTCATACTGTATGTGAGTGGTCTAGCACTGTCAGTGTGACCTCATACTGTATGTGAGTGATCTAGCACTGTCAGTGTGACCTCATACTGTATGTGAGTGATCTAGCACTGTCAGTGTGACCTCATACTGTATGTGAGTGGTCTAGCACTGCCAGTGTGACCTCATAATGTATGTGAGTGATCTAGCACTGTCAGTGTGACCTCATACTGTATGTGAGTGATCTAGCACTGTCAGTGTGACCTCATGCTGTATGTGAGTGGTCTAGCACTGCCAGTGTGACCTCATACTGTATGTGAGTGATCTAGCACTCTCAGTGTGACCTCATACTGTATGTGAGTGATCTAGCACTGTCAGTGTGACCTCATACTGTATGTGAGTGATCTAGCACTGTCAGTGTGACCTCATACTGTATGTGAGTGGTCTAGCACTGCCAGTGTGACCTTATACTGTATGTGAGTGATCTAGCACTGTCAGTGTGACCTCATACTGTATGTGAGTGATCTAGCACTGTCAGTGTGACCTCATACTGTATGTGAGTGGTCTAGCACTGCCAGTGTGACCTCATACTGTATGTGAGTGATCTAGCACTGTCAGTGTGACCTCATACTGTATATGAGTGATCTAGCACTGTCAGTGTGACATCATGCTGTATGTGAGTGGTCTAGCACTGCCAGTGTGACCTCATACTGTATGTGAGTGATCTAGCACTGCCAGTGTGACCTCATACTGTATGTGAGTGATCTAGCACTGTCAGTGTGACCTCATACTCTATGTGAGTGATCGAGCACTGTCAGTGTGACCTCATACTGTATGTGAGTGATCTATCACTGTCAGTGTGACCTCATACTGTATGTGAGTGGTCTAGCACTGCCAGTGTGACCTCATACTGTATGTGAGTGGTCTAGCACTGCCAGTCTGACCTCATACTGTATGTGAGTGGTCTAGCACTGTCAGTGTGACCTCATACTGTATGTGAGTGGTCTAGCACTGTCAGTGTGACCTCATTCTGTATGTGAGTGATCTAGCACTGTCAGTGTGACCTCATACTGTATGTGAGTGGTCTACCACTGCCAGTGTGACCTCATACTGTATGTGAGTGGTCTAGCACTGCCAGTGTGACCTCATACTGTATGTGAGTGATCTAGCACTGTCAGTGTGACCTCATACTGTATGTGAGTGATCTAGCACTGTCAGTGTGACCTCATACTGTATGTGAGTGGTCTAGCACTGCCAGTGTGACCTCATACTGTATGTTAGTGATCTAGCACTGTCATTGTGACCTCGTACTGTATGTGAGTGATCTATCACTGTCAGTGTGACATTTCTTACTGTATGTGAGTGATCTATCACTGTCAGTGTGACCTCATACTGTATGTGAGTGATCTATCACTGTCATTGTGACCTCATACTGTATGTGAGTGACCTATCACTGTCATTGTGACCTCATACTGTATGTGAGTGATCTAGCACTGTCAGTGTGACCTCATACTGTATGTGAGTGATCTATCACTGTCAGTGTGACATTTCTTACTCTATGTGAGTGATCTATCACTGTCAGTGTGACCTCATTCTGTATGTGAGTGATCTAGCACTGTCAGTGTGACCTCATACTGTATGTGAGTGATCTATCACTGTCAGTGTGACCTCATACTGTGTGTGAGTGATCTATCACTGTCAGTGTGACCTCATACTGTATGTGAGTGATCTAGCACTGTCAGTGTGACCTCATACTGTATGTGAGTGATCTAGCACTGTCAGTGTGACCTCATACTGTATGTGAGTGATCTAGCACTGTCAGTGTGACCTCATACTGTATGTGAGTGATCTAGCACTGTCCGTGTGACCTCATACTGTATGTGAATGATCTAGGACTGTCAGTGTGACCTCATACTGTATGTGAGTGATACAGCTCTGTCAGTGTGACCTCATACTGTATGTGAGTGATCTAGCACTGTCAGTGTGACCTCATACTGTATGTGAGTGATACAGCTCTGTCAGTGTGACCTCATACTGCATGTGAGTGATCTATCACTGTCAGTGTGACCTCATACTGCATGTGAGTGATCTATCACTGTCAGTGTGACCTCATACTGTATGTGAGTGATCTATCACTGTCAGTGTGACCTCATACTGCATGTGAGTGATCTATCACTGTCAGTGTGACCTCATACTGCATGTGAGTGATCTAACACTGTCAGTGTGACATCATACTGTATGTGAGTGATCTATCACTGTCAGTGTGACCTCATACTGTATGTGAGTGATCTATCACTGTCAGTGTGACCTCATACTGTATGTGAGAGATCTATCACTGTCAGTGTGACCTCATACTGTATGTGAGAGATCTATCACTGTCAGTGTGACCTCATACTGTATGTGAGTGATCTAGCACTGTCAGTGTGACCTCATACTGTATGTGAGTGATCTATCACTGTCAGTGTGACCTCATACTGTATGTGAGTGATCTAGCACTGTCAGTGTGACGTCATACTGTATGTGAGAGATCTATCACTGTCAGTGTGACCTCATACTGTATGTGAGAGATCTATCACTGTCAGTGTGACCTCATACTGTATGTGAGTGATCTAGCACTGTCAGTGTGACCTCATACTGTATGTGAGTGATCTATCACTGTCAGTGTGACCTCATACTGTATGTGAGTGATCTAGCACTGTCAGTGTGACCTCATACTGTATGTGAGTGATCTAGCACTGTCAGTGTGACCTCATACTGTATGTGAGTGATCTAGCACTGTCAGTGTGACCTCATACTGTATGTGAGAGATCTATCACTGTCAGTGTGACCTCATACTGTATGTGAGTGATCTAGCACTGTCAGTGTGACCTCATACTGTATGTGAGTGATCTAGCACTGTCAGTGTAACCTCATACTGTATGTGAGTGATCTATCACTGTCAGTGTGACCTCATACTGTATGTGAGTGATCTATCACTGTCAGTGTGACATTTCTTACTGTATGTGAGTGATCTATCACTGTCAGTGTGACCTCATACTGTATGTGAGTGATCTAGCACTGTCAGTGTGACCTCATACTGTATGTGAGTGATCTATCACTGTCAGTGTGACCTCATACTGTATGTGAGTGATCTAGCACTGTCAGTGTGACCTCATACTGTATGTGAGTGATCTCTCACTGTCAGTGTGACCTCATACTGTATGTGAGTGATCTATCACTGTCAGTGTGACCTCATACTGTATGTGAGTGATCTAGCACTGTCAGTGTGACCTCATACTGTATGGGAGTGATCTAGCACTGTCAGTGTGACTTCATACTGTATGGGAGTGATCTAGCACTGTCAGCGTGACTTCATACTGTATGGGAGTGATCTAGCACTGTCAGCGTGACTTCATACTGTATGGGAGTGATCTAGCACTGTCAGTGTGACTTCATACTGTATGGGAGTGATCTAGCACTGTCAGTGTGACCTCATACTGTATGTGAGTGATCTGTCACTGTCAGTGTGACCTCATACTGTATGTGAGTGATCTAGCACTGTCAGTGTGACCTCATACTGTATGTGAGTGATCTATCACTGTCAGTGTGACCTCATACTGTATGTGAGTGATCTAGCACTGTCAGTGTGACCTCATACTGTATGTGAGTGATCTAGCACTGTCAGTGTGACCTCATACTGTATGTGAGTGATCTAGCACTGTCAGTGTGACCTCATACTGTATGTGAGAGATCTATCACTGTCAGTGTGACCTCATACTGTATGTGAGTGATCTAGCACTGTCAGTGTGACCTCATACTGTATGTGAGTGATCTAGCACTGTCAGTGTAACCTCATACTGTATGTGAGTGATCTATCACTGTCAGTGTGACCTCATACTGTATGTGAGTGATCTATCACTGTCAGTGTGACATTTCTTACTGTATGTGAGTGATCTATCACTGTCAGTGTGACCTCATACTGTATGTGAGTGATCTAGCACTGTCAGTGTGACCTCATACTGTATGTGAGTGATCTATCACTGTCAGTGTGACCTCATACTGTATGTGAGTGATCTAGCACTGTCAGTGTGACCTCATACTGTATGTGAGTGATCTAGCACTGTCAGTGTGACCTCATACTGTATGTGAGTGATCTAGCACTGTCAGTGTGATCTCATACTGTATGTGAGTGATCTAGCACTGTCAGTGAGACCTCATACTGCATGTGAATGATCTAGGACTGTCAGTGTGACCTCATACTGTATGTGAGTGATACAGCTCTGTCAGTGTGACCTCATACTGTATGTGAGTGATCTATCACTGTCAGTGTGACCTCATACAGTATGTGAGTGATACAGCTCTGTCAGTGTGACCTCATACTGTATGTGAGTGATCTATCACTGTCAGTGTGACCTCATACTGTATGTGAGTGATCTATCAATGTCTGTATGACCTCATACTGTATGTGAGTGATCTATCACTGTCAGTGTGACCTCATACTGTATGTGAGTGATCTATCACTGTCAGTGTGACCTCATACTGTATGTGAGTGATCTATCACTGTCAATGTGACCTCATACTGTATGTGAGTGATCTAGCACTGTCAGTGTGACCTCATACTGTATGTGAGTGATCTATCACTGTCAGTGTGACATTTCTTACTATATGTGAGTGATCTATCACTGTCAGTGTGACCTCATACTGTATGTGAGTGATCTAGCACTGTCAGTTTGACCTCATACTGTATGTGAGTGATTTATCACTGTCAGTGTGACCTCATACTGTATGTGAGTGATCTAGCACTGTCAATGTGACCTCATACTGTATGTGAGTGATCTAGCACTGTCAATGTGACCTCATACTGTATGTGAGTGATCTAGCACTGTCAGTGTGACCTCATACTGTATGTGAGTGATCTAACACTGTCAGTGTGACCTCATACTGTATGTAAGTGATCTATCACTGTCAATGTGACCTCATACTGTATGTGAGTGATCTAGCACTGTCAGTGTGACCTCTTACTGTATGTGAGCGATCTAGCACTGTCAGTGTGACCTCATACTGTATGTGAGTGATCTAGCAATGTCAGTGTGACCTCATACTGTATGTGAGTGGTCTAGCACTGTCAGTGAGACCTCATACTGTATGTGAGTGATCTAGCACTGTCAGTGTGACCTCATACCGTATGTGAGTGATCTAGCACTGTCAGTGTGACCTCATACTGTATGTGAGTGATCTAGCACTGTCAGTGTGACCTTATACTGTGTGTGAGTGGTCTAGCACTGTCAATGTGACCTCATACTGTATGTAAGTGATCTAGCACTGTCAGTGTGACCTCATACCGTATGTGAGTGATCTAGCACTGTCAGTGTGTCCTCATACTGTATGTGAGTGATCTAGCACTGTCAGTGTGACCTTATACTGTGTGTGAGTGGTCTAGCACTGTCAGTGTGACCTCATACTGTATGTGAGTGATCTACCACTGTCAGTGTGACCTCATACTGTATGTGAGTGATCTAGCACTGTCAGTGTGACCTTATACTGTGTGTGAGTGGTCTAGCACTGTCAGTGTGACCTCATACTGTATGTGAGTGATCTAGCACTGTCAGTGTGACCTCATACTGTATGTGAGTGATCTAGCACTGTCAGTGTGCCCTCATACTGTATGTGAGTGATCTAGCACTGTCAGTGTGACCTATTACTGTATGTGAGTGATCTATCACTGTCAGTGTGACCTTATACTGTATGTGAATGATCTAGGACTGTCAGTGTGACCTCATACTGTATGTGAGTGATCTATCACTGTCAGTGTGACATTTCTTACTGTATGTGAGTGATCTATCACTGTCAGTGTGACCTTATACTGTATGTGAATGATCTAGGACTGTCAGTGTGACCTCGTACTGTATGTGAGTGATCTATCACTGTCAGTGTAACATTTCTTACTGTATGTGAGTGATTTATCACTGTCAGTGTGACCTCATACTGTATGTGAGTGATCTATCACTGTCAGTGTGACATTTCTTACTGTATGTGAGTGATCTAACACTGTCAGTGTGACCTCATACTGTATGTGAGTGATCTATCACTGTCAGTGTGACATTTCTTACTGTATGTGAGTGATCTATCACTGTCAGTGTGACCTCATACTGTATGTGAGTGATCTATCACTGTCAGTGTGACATTTCTTACTGTATGTGAGTGATCTAGCACTGTCAGTGTGACCTCATACTGTATGTGAGTGATCTAGCACTGTCAGTGTGACCTCATACTGTATGTGAGTGATCTATCACTGTCAGTGTGACCTAATACTGTATGTGAGTGATCTATCACTGTCAGTGTGACATTTCTTACTGTATGTGAGTGATCTATCACTATCAGTGTGACCTCATACTGTATGTGAGTGGTCTAGCACTGCCAGTGTGACCTCATACTGTATGTGAGTGATCTATCACTGTCAGTGTGACCTCATACTGTATGTGAGTGATCTATCACTGTCAGTGTGACCTCATACTGTATGTAAGTGATCTATCACTGTCAGTGTGACCTCATACTGTATGTAAGTGATCTATCACTGTCAGTGTGACCTCATACTGTATGTGAGTGATCTATCACTGTCAGTGTGACCTCATACTGTATGTGAGTGATCTAGCACTGTCAGTGTGACCTCATATTGTATGTGAGTGATCTAGCACTGTCAGTGTGACCTCATACTGTATGTGTGTGATCCATCACTGTCCGTGTGACCTCATACTGTATGTGAGTGATCTAGCACTGTCAGTGTGACCTCATACTTTATGTGAGTGATCTATCACTGTCAGTGTGATCTCATACTGTATGTGAGTGATCTGTCACTGTCAGTGTGACCTCATACTGTATGTGAGTGATCTATCACTGTCAGTGTGACCTCATACTGTATGTGAGTGATCTATCACTGTCAGTGTGACCTCATACTGTATGTGAGTGATCTGTCACTGTCAGTGGGACCTCATACTGTATGTGAGTGATCTATCACTGTCAGTGTGACCTCATACTGTATGTGAGTGATCTATCACTGTCAGTGTGACCTCATACTGTATGTGAGTGATCTATCACTGTCAGTGTGACCTCATACTGTATGTGAGTGATCTGTCACTCTCAGTGTGACCTCATACTGTATGTGAGTGATCTATCACTGTCAGTGTGACCTCATACTGTATGTAAGTGATCTATCACTGTCAGTGTGGCGGTTCTTACAATTACTCTCTCCAAACTCTAATTTCGGTTGAGTTAGAGTGACTCTGAATATTGCACATAATTGTATATACATGTTCTAGTGGTGGGTATGTCTGTTATGTCAAAAGTTATCCCACTTTATAAACTCTTTTCCTCATCTTACAGATATGAAGGCACTGAAAGCCCGTTGAAAGCATTTGGAAGAAATTCTGAAAAAATTAGAGAACTGAAACATTGTATGGAGATTATGGGAAATTAATATACTTAATTACAAAAAGTTTTAATGGGCCAAATAACTGATCTCATTAATGTTTCACTGTGTTTTATTAATATATAGTAATGAAAAGGAATATTCCGTTTTATTGCCATATTTTTAGTATTTTAAGTAAGGTTGGTTAACACTTGTGCCAGGAGGGAGAATGATTGTGGGTATTTATGGAACTGTTCTGGAATTTGGAATACACTAGATATGTGGATGCGAATGTGCAGTTATTAGGATGAGTGAAAACATGGTGATCAGGTCTTAAAAACAACTAACTTAGTCCAGGCGGACAGAAACCCCGTCTTAAGTTGTAGTCTCCTATGTGCGTAGTGTTTGCGTATTGCTCCAGTCACCGTGTTGTCCCCATTTATTCTTTTCAGTATTCTAGGTATGAGAAATACATATACTGGCCAGATATAGTATTAAACATTTCTCTGGTCAGTTTATTATCTGGTTTAGGTCTGTCATATTTATCAATTAGCTGGATTACAAAATACATGGCTTAAACCTGATGTGTAGAACGCATTGTTATGCAAGATGTGTAGAGCACACATCCTGCCCAGGACTGTATAATACAAGTCCTGGAAACGTCTGTAAAAATGCTAACCTAGACTAACCTGTAAGATATATGGCCTGGCCATGCCTGCAGAATGCATTCTCTGGTTACGTCTGTAAAATATACGCCCTGGTCAGCATTATAAAATATCTCACTTGGCGAGAACTGTGAAATATATTCAAAGGAAAATACCGAAGGATACATATTCTGGAAAGAACTGTAAAATGGGAACCTTGACAGAGAAGGAATAACACATATTCTGAACAGAACTGTAAAATACGAATCTTGGTAAGGTGAGCATAACACATAGTCTGGTAAAGAATCTCCTGCATGAAAACGTATTCCGAATAAATTATTTTAAATTCGAACGCCTCTTATCGAAATAAACTCATTTCATATTGAGCATAACACATAGTCTGGAAAGAACTGTAAAATACGAATCTTGGTAAGGTGAGCATAACACATAGTCTGGAAAAGAATCTCCTGCAAGAAAACGTATTCCGAATAAATTATTTTAAATTCGAACGCCTCTTATCGAAATAAACTCATTTCAGTTAAGAAAATTAGTCACGACTGATGCTGGCGGCTTTTAACAATTAACTAATAAAGTAATTCACGTTGAAGAGTATAATTATTTTTGACAAAGGCAAACCTCCTGTTACATTCAACAGCGATACTTGAGAAAGTCTGCACAAGGTTTCAATTAGACTTCACTTCAGAGTCTCTACTCATTCTTTATTGTCAGAGTTAAAACTTTTTCAATTTATCTCATCAGAATGTCTGTATGGAATAGAGGAAAAAAGCAAGAGAGAGAGAGAGAGAGAGAGAGAGAGAGAGAGAGAGAGAGAGAGAGAGAGAGAGAGACGGGAGGGATTCGTGATGTCAACATGGTTGTTTAACATAGAGGAAAAAAGCAAGAGAGAGAGAGAGAGAGAGAGAGAGAGAGAGAGAGAGAGAGAGAGAGAGACGGGAGGGATTTATAGAGTGTCCCAGGATGCGACCCACACCAGTCGACTAACACCCAGGTTGTAAAAGAAGTGGATGCTGGGGTGTCGGGGAGAGATGCAGGATTAAAATATGCAGAATCTAATAGAAAGTGGGAGGTGTCACAGTTGCATTTTGCAGATGACACTGTGCTTTTCGGAAATTGCAAAGTTGGTCGTCGAATTTGGAAGGGTATGTAAAACAAGGAAATCAAAAGTGATCATAGGAAATAGCAATGTGATGAGGGGTCACATGTCAAGTGAAATGTATGTGTGATATGTCGGGTAAAGCTGAAATTTCCCACAAATTCTATTAATTATAAACGAACCTAGTTTTTATAACCCTGAGCTAATATATAGTATTAAAAAAAAAGGACTAACAAACATATTCAACCAAGAATATATTGGTTCTTCCATACTATAAAAACCTTCTTTATAAACCTTCTCTATTTAAAAAATATAAAATCAAATTTCTTTTTAAATCTTCGTACAGTAAAAAAATTTTTTTATTTAGAATTACACTCAAAATGTTGATGGTTTTGTCTATAAGATTCACTGTAAAAAAACTTGAACTAAGATTACAACATAAATATAGCATTTTTATTATTATTATTATTTGTATAATTAAAGAAAGCGCTGAAGTGTCAACGGTAGGGCCGCGGCGTCGTTGGAGGTAAATCCTGTGAGCTCACTGGTAAACCAGGCAATCCACAAAAAAGTGAAGAACTGAAATAGAGACCTGACAAACCTCGCAGAGAGGAATAGAGTGTCATTCCATGAGATGCCCATGGGTAAGGCGAGTATGGCCGATGCGGAGACAGGAAAGTGCCGTCTCCCGAGTACGGCAACGGCGGTAAGAAGATGGCCACAGACTCAAAATCAGTTTAATAGAGTGCAATTTGTTATGGTGCATGTTCGACCACCGTCGTTGACAACAGCTGTGAAGATAGGCAGAGATGACTGTAAAATAGTCCCTGAATGTAATACCTCTATAGGAAACTGAAAGATCATGTACCGCTGACTGTGCAGCAGCATCCTCCTGTTCATTGCCCTGCACATCAACGTGTCCAGGGATCCAACAGAAAACGATGTCTTTGCTTTTCCTAGCTACTCGGAGCAACCAAAGTTGAGTACGAAGGACCAATGGATGAGGGGAATCAAATTGTTTAATGGCTTGTAAAGCGCTGAGGGAATTTGAAGTGATCACAAACGCTGAAGGGGACATATATGTAATATGGAGAAGCGCTATGAGGATGGCATAAAACTTGGCGGTAAAAATACTAGCCGAGTCTAATAAATTACCCCAAACAACATCGTCAGGGAACACCGCCGCGAACCCAACACTGTCAGAAGATCTAGAATCATCTGTATAAACAGTAATGGCATGAGCATGTGGCCGGAAGTTATCAAGAAATAGCGAGAAGCAGCCATAGGTAGGAGAGCTTTGGTGCACAGCAGTGTGGGAGAAGAGACACGAACAATCGGAATCTTCCATGAGGTAAGGGAAAAGGCAGACTATACATGAACATACAAGGGAGGTAACTGGAAAAAAGACCGGAGTGTAGACGAAGAGAAAACGGTCGTGGTAAGCAAGGGTGCCAGACAAATAACGGGTTTTGACTAACGCCTAAGACCAACCTATACATAGAAGGAACACGAAGGTAATGAGAGCGGACAAAGTAACGAAGGCAATGAGAATCACGATGATTAGCTAAGGAAAGAACATTCTTCTCAGCATAGCGGTTTTCAACAGGGGATGAACGAAAGGCACCAAGACATAAACGTAAACCCTGATGATGAAGGGAATCTAACTCAGAAAGAGTTGTAGGGGAAGCCGCAGAATAGATTTGGCTCCATAATCCAGCTTGGACAAGACTAGAGTGGAATGCAAACGGAGGAGAGTCCGGCGATCTGCTCCCCATGAACAATGAACAAGAATTTTAAGGAGACTGAGCCAACCATGGCAAGCTGCCTTCAAATAGGAAATGTGAGGTTTCCAAGTCAACCAGCGATCGAAGAGAAGGCCAAGAAATTTGACCGTATCACATTCTGGGATACGTGAGCCATGTAAATACAGTGAAATATCTAGAACAAGAGAACGTCCAGTGAAGGCAATGAAATGGTTTTCTGCACTGAAAATATAAATCCATGAGAAGTGGCCCAATGGGATACTCGGTCAATCGCATCCTGAAGGAAGGCTGCTACCAGGTGACAGTCAGCGCCTGCGTAACCTATAGCAAAGACATCCACATAAAGTGATGACCTAATATGGATGGAAGAATGGAAGGTAGGCCCTTTACAGCTAAGAGAAAAAGGTTAGTGCTAAGGACGCAACATGTGGGACTCCCTTGGCCTGAACAAAATCTGGGGAAAGCGAGGTGCCAACACGGACACGAAAATGTCTTTCAGACAAGAAAGCAGCAAGGTAGATCACCGCAGAAGCCTAAGGAGTGGGCATGGGCTAAGATGTTATAGCTCCAAGCGGTATCATACACCTTCTCGAGATCAATAAAGACTACGAGGATGGAGTGTTTGTTATCAAAGGCATTTCGCACATACATATCTAAGTGGAGCAAGGGGTCCAAAGTAGAGCGACCCTAGTGAAAGCCATATTGATGAGGAGAAAAACTATTTTGAGTCTCCAAATACCATATTAGACTTCTATTCACTAATGTCTCGTAAAATAGTTTTACGAATACAGTGATCTGAAAGATAATCAGTTGGAGATGTTGGTTGTAGGGAAAAGAATTTGGTCCACTGTGTACTTGTCAACGTGGTGCGTAAAGGAAGTGGGCGTCGTGTAGGCTGTTTCTGGGTGGAATGAGCAGACATCAAAGAACCGTCGACAGCAAATATATATATATATATATATATATATATATATATATATATATATATATATATATATATATATATATATATATATATATATATATATATATATATATATACTGCAAAAAGCACCATTAGACAAAATTGCCATTACATAATGCCGCCTTTAGTTGAGGGTCGACTGTATAAGAATAATACTAGTATATACAAGTGTGCGTGAGACTATGCATATGTCTCAGTAAGACTCTGCTAGACTTAAGACTTGAGCAGTGACTGAGAGCAAGTCCACAAACAATGCAACTTCTCGACCATCAAAGCAATCAATATATATATATATATATATATATATATATATATATATATATATATATATATATATATATATATATTTTTTATTTTTTATTATCACACTGGCCGATTCCCACCAAGGCAGGGTGGCCCGAAAAAGAAAAACTTTCACCATCATTCACTCCATCACTGTCTTGCCAGAAGGGTGCTTTACACTACAGTTTTTAAACTGCAACATTAACACCCCTCCTTCAGAGTGCAGGCACTGTACTTCCCATCTCCAGGACTCAAGTCCGGCCTGCCGGTTTCCCTGAACCCCTTCATAAATGTTACTTTGCTCACACTCCAACAGCAAGTCAAGTATTAAAAACCATTTGTCTCCATTCACTCCTATCAAACACGCTCACGCATGCCTGCTGGAAGTCCAAGCCCCTCGCACACAAAACCTCCTTTACCCCCTCCCTCCAACCTTTCCTAGGCCGACGCCTACCCCGCCTTCCTTCCATTACAGACTGATACACTCTTGAAGTTATTCTGTTTCGCTCCATTCTCTCCACATGTCCGAACCACCTCAACAACCCTTCTTCAGCCCTCTGGACAACAGTTTTGGTAATCCTACACCTCCTCCTAACTTCCAAACTACGAATTCTCTGCATTATATTCACACCACACATTGCTCTCAGACATGACATCTCCACTGCCTCCAGCCTTCTCCTCGCTGCAACATTCATCACCCACGCTTCACACCCATATAAGAGCGTTGGTAAAACTATACTCTCATGCATTCCCCTCTTTGCCTCCAAGGACAAAGTTCTTTGTCTCCACAGACTCCTAAGTGCACCACTCACTCTTTTCCCCTCACCAATTCTATGATTCACCTCATCTTTCATAGACCCATCCGCTAACACGTCCACTCCCAAATATCTGAATACATTCACCTCCTCCATACTCTCTCCCTCCAATCTGATATTCAATCTTTCATCAACTAATCTTTTTGTTATCCTCATAACCTTACTCTTTCCTGTATTCACTTTCAATTTTCTTCTTTTGCACACCCTACCAAATTCATCCACCAATCTCTGCAGCTTCTCTTCAGAATCTCCCAAGAGCACAGTGTCATCAGCAAAGAGCAGCTGTGACAACTCCCACTTTGTGTGTGATTCTTTATCTTTTAACTCCACGCCTCTTGTCAAGACCCTCGCATTTACTTCTCTTACAACCCCATCTATAAATATATTAAACGACCATGGTGACATCACACATCCTTGTCTAAGGCCTACTTTTACTGGGAAATAATTTCCCTCTTTCCTACATACTCTAACTTGAGCCTCACTATCCTCGTAAAAACTCTTCACTGCTTTCATTAACCTACCTCCTACACCATACACTTGCAACATCTGCCACATTGCCCCCCTATCCACCCTGTCATACGCCTTTTCCAAATCCATAAGTGCCACAAAGACCTCTTTAGCCTTATCTAAATACTGTTCACTTATATGTTTCACTGTAAACACCTGGTCCACACACCCACTACCTTTCCTAAAGCCTCCTTGTTCATCTGCTATCCTATTCTCCGTCTTACTCTTAATTCTTTCAATAATAACTCTACCATACACTTTGCCAGGTATACTCAACAGACTTATCCCCCTATAATTTTTGCACTCTCTTTTATCCCCTTTGCCTTTATACAAAGGAACTATGCATGCTCTCTGCCAATCCCTAGGTACCTTACCTTCTTCCATACATTTATTAAATAATTGCACCAACCACTCCAAAACTATATCCCCAGCTGCTTTTAACATTTCTATCTTTATCCCATCAGTCCCGGCTGCCTTACCCCCTTTCATTTTACCTACTGCCTCACGAACTTCCCCCACACTCACAACTGGCTCTTCCTCACTCCTACAAGATGTTGTTCCTCCTTGCCCTATACACGAAATCACAGCTTCCCTATCTTCATCAACATTTAACAATTCCTCAAAATATTCCCTCCATCTTCCCAATACCTCTAACTCTCCATTTAATAACTCTCCTCTCCTATTTTTAACTGACAAATCCATTTGTGTGTATATATATACATATATATATATATATATATATATATATATATATATATATACATATATATATATATATATATATATACATATATATATATATTCTTCTTTCAACGTACCAGCCGTATCCCACTGAGGTGGGGTGGCCCAAAAGAAAAAACTGAAGTTTCTCCTTTTAAATTTAGTAATATATACAGGAGAAGGGGTTACTAGCCCCTTGCTCCCGGCATTTTAGTCGCCTCTTACGACACGCATGGCTTACAGAGGAAAAATTCTGTTCCACTTCCCCATGGAGATAAGAGGAAATAAACAAGAACAAGAATTAGAAAGAAAATAGAAGAAAACCCAGAGGGGTGTGTATATATATGCTTGTACATGTATGTGTAGTGTGACCTAAGTGTAAGTAGAAGTAGCAAGACTTACCTGTAATCTTGCATATTTATGAGACAGGCAAAAGACACCAGCAATCCTACCATCAAGTAAAACAATTACAGGCTTTCGTTTTATACTCACTTGGCAGGACGGTAGTACCTCCCTGGGAGGTTGCTGTCTACCAACCTACTACCTACTATATATATATATATATATATATATATATATATATATATATATATATATATATATACATATATATATATATATATATATAGATATATATATATATATATATATATATATATATAGATATATATATATATATATATATATATATATATATGCAATAAGATCACAGTAAATAGGTGATTTCAAAATATGCAAAACAACCACTCTGAAAAAATAGAGAAATTCCAAGCACTTTCGTGACTACTCACATTATCAAGGAACTATGAAAGTGAAGCATCCAAGGAAGCTATATAACGGGTCGGCCAGCACCTCACTATCAGATCCCACAACGGTTAAACACGTGACGCGCGGCGAGCCAACTTGGACAGGTCCTTTGCAAAACTCACCCCCAAGCTATTTATTTGTCCAGTGTATTATTAAATTCTACCCAAATTCTATTAATTATAAATGGATCTAATTTATATAAACCAAAGGAAATATTCATATTATTGTCAAAACTGCTTTTTATGAAACAAGATTCAATTATATTCCTGTCGACCATGGACTTGCTTGATACTACTTTCTCAACTTTTTGAAAATCAATTGGATGGTTAAAATCTCTTACATGAATAAATAGAGCATTGGAATCTTGTCCAGTTCTAATGCTATATTTATGTTGTTTTAATCTTAGTTCGAGATTTTTACCAGTTTGACCGTAATAAACTTTATCGCAAATTTTACAAGGAATCTTATAGACACATCCATCAGCATTTTGGGGGGAATTCTTAATCAAAAGTTTTTTTACTGTATCAAGATTTTTGAATACAACTTTAATATTAAAAGTCTTAAGAAGAGAAGGCATATCAACCAAGTTTTCATGGTAAGGGAGAACCAACATATTTTTAGTTGAATAAGGCTGGTTGCCCTTTTTTGGATTATAAAAAGTGTTCCTAGCAACTTTAAAAGATTTATCAATTACATTTCTTGGGTATTTTAAATCATTACCTATTTCATAAATTTTGGATATTTCCTCATCTATGAACTCAGGACTACAAATTCGTAAAGCTCTCAAAAACATTGATGAGAAAACAGACAGTTTGACTCTATCTTGATGCGAGGAATAATAGTGGACATAGGAACAGTTATTTGTAGGTTTTCTGTAAATTTTAAATTTGAATTCATTATTACCCTTAATAATTAAAACATCTAGAAAAGGCAATAAGTTATTTTCTTCAAACTCAACAGTAAAGTTTATAGAATGGGCTAAGCTATTTAATTTTCCAAGAAAATGGTGTATATCTACATTTTTGGGCATAAGACACAAAATATCATCAACATATCTGAACCATTTAGCTCTATTAGGGAGGATTGTGTTAAGCAACCTTGTTTCAAAAAATTCCATGTATAGGTTACTAAGAACAGGTGAAAGAGGATTTCCCATTGCCATACCAAACTTCTGAGTGTAAAACTTATCATTAAATACAAATTTTGCATCAACAATGCAAAGTTTAATAAGTTTAATGATAGTAGGAACTGGCAATGGTAAATCATAGTTAACGAGTTCTTCAGATAAGAAACTTAATAAATCATCAACAGGAACTTTCGTAAACAAGGAAGTAACATCAAATCTAACCATGTTAAAATCATTTAAGTCAGTCAAGGAGTTTAATTTATCAACCAAGTCTATGTTGTTTTTAACATTAAAGTTAGAAATTTTGCCAACAATAGGGCTCAAAATATCGACAAGCCATTTGGATAATTTATATGAAACTGACCCTATGGAGCTAATAATTGGTCTGACTGGATTCCCTGGTTTGTGTGTTCTTATTAGTCCATACATGTAAGGTAAAGATGGATTAGTGGAAGTAAATTGTTTGACTAATTCATCTTTGCCTTTCAGTTTCTTATCTGAAGAACTCGTTAACTATGATTTACCATTGCCAGTTCCTACTATCATTAAACTTATTAAACTTTGCATTGTTGATGCAAAATTTGTATTTAATGATAAGTTTTACACTCAGAAGTTTGGTATGGCAATGGGAAATCCTCTTTCATCTGTTCTTAGTAACCTATACATGGAATTTTTTGAAACAAGGTTGCTTAACACAATCCTCCCTAATAGAGCTAAATGGTTCAGATATGTTGATGATATTTTGTGTCTTATGCCCAAAAATGTAGATATACACCATTTTCTTGGAAAATTAAATAGCTTAGCCCATTCTATAAACTTTACTGTTGAGTTTGAAGAAAATAACTCATTGCCTTTTCTAGATGTTTTAATTATTAAGGGTAATAATGAATTCAAATTTAAAATTTACAGAAAACCTACAAATAACTGTTCCTATGTCCACTATTATTCCTCGCATCAAGATAGAGTCAAACTGTCTGTTTTCTCATCAATGTTTTTGAGAGCTTTACGAATTTGTAGTCCTGAGTTCATAGATGAGGAAATATCCAAAATTTATGAAATAGGTAATGATTTAAAATACCCAAGAAATGTAATTGATAAATCTTTTAAAGTTGCTAGGAACACTTTTTATAATCCAAAAAAGGGCAACCAGCCTTATTCAACTAAAAATATGTTGGTTCTCCCTTACCATGAAAACTTGGTTGATATGCCTTCTCTTCTTAAGACTTTTAATATTAAAGTTGTATTCAAAAATCTTGATACAGTAAAAAAACTTTTGATTAAGAATTCCCCCCAAAATGCTGATGGATGTGTCTATAAGATTCCTTGTAAAATTTGCGATAAAGTTTATTACGGTCAAACTGGTAAAAATCTCGAACTAAGATTAAAACAACATAAATATAGCATTAATATATATATATATATATATATATATATATATATATATATATATATATATATATATATATATATATATATATATATATATATATATATATATATATATATATATATATATATATATATATATATATATATATATATATATATATATATATATATATATATATATATATATATATATATATATATATATATATATATATATATATATATATATATATATATATATATATATATATACAGTCGACCATCAACAACTAACGGCGGCATTAAGTAACTGCAATTTCGTCTAATGGTGCTTTTTGCCATAGAAAAAATGCCTTAACCGACGGCGAAAAACTTAACCAACGACGTTTGTCTGGAACGTGTCGATGTGCCCTGAGTGCGGCCTGAGCGGGCCCAGCCAGTCCAAGAGTCAGTGTGCCATTGTTTACAAGCTGTTGTCAGTTTCCAGGTGTGCCTCCCATATATTTTTGGATAATTCCAACATTTCTAGTGCTTGTAACCACTAAATAAGCCACCATGGGTCCCAAGAAAGCTTCTAGTGCGAAGCCTGTGT
Organism: Cherax quadricarinatus; assembly: GCF_038502225.1. Classification (NCBI taxonomy): domain Eukaryota; kingdom Metazoa; phylum Arthropoda; class Malacostraca; order Decapoda; family Parastacidae; genus Cherax; species Cherax quadricarinatus. The sequence continues at coordinate 1,689,060 of NC_091353.1, read as the reverse complement.
TAAAAAGGTGAGAATTACGATGGAAATGAAGTCCTTCTGGAAGGGGATTCTCCTTCCAGGCAATAGACAATTCTGAATTCCCCTGCTGCTGGCACATCACTCATCAACAACACAATAAAGGTAAGTGGCAGTTAATTATTGTTTATTTTGCATGTCCCATTCCTTTCCATATAAGGAAATGTATATTTCGTGTAAAAAAAAAATATTCAGACTTTCGGGTGTCAGGAACGGATTAATTCTATTTCCATTATTTCTGGAACAGATTAATGCCGTTGGTTGAGGGTCCACTGTACTTGATACCCCCTCAACACTACTATATGTATAGTTTAACATTCCAATTAATATATAAACCAGTAGTAAACAAGAGACGTGTAGGAGCTTATTACCTAAATTACATAAAACATTTACTTTGATACTGTCGACCTAGGAATCTTTGTTATTAAAGATCTTAAATTTTATTTCGTTAGTTTATGGTCTCCAAATTGTAATCACAAAATAATATTAAAATTTATCTTAATTTTAAAATATGAACTGTTACAAAACAGGTTAGATGCTAGAGGAGGATCAATAAAGTCACTTAGTATTCTCTGGAGATGTCTATATTTAATGGATATCGCATTTTGTAACAAAAGATAACCCTGATAAGGCTGGAGATCAATCCTTCTAGACGCTGTCAACACCTAAACCCAAACTGAGGACCCTAGGCCTATAAGGAATTATCTAAGCATTGACCGGATCATCTTATGTAAAATTAATAGCAGAATACAGTAGACACTTTCACACACTGAGTTCCGGGGTTTGAATCTTCTCAGGTACGGTTGGAAAATATTAGGGACGTGTTTACATAAGACACATGCTGTCCCTGTCCCTGTTCACCCATCAGTTCAAAATAGGTACCTGGGTGTTAGTGGACTGGTGTGGGTCGCATCCTGGGACAAAACTGACCTAATTTGCTGGAAATGCTCAGCATAACAAGCGACTTTCTATATAGTAGTATGTCACTGATGTCAACTATGGTCAGTATACCTTGTACATGTACTTGTAATAAATAAAGATATTATTATTATTATTATTATTATTATTATTATTATTATTATTATTATTATTATTATTATTATTATTAAAAACACAACCGTACCTATTGTATGGGCATGTACGTAGACGAGATTCCTGCGTACTTATGTACCAGTGCTTGGCAGAGAGCTTTGTTCCCTCTTTAAACTTCATGATTACGAGAACCATTCCACGCACATCCATTATCAAGTAAAAATAAAAAATATATGAGCTTCCACCCCTTCATCCATTTCCATCCTACTCAATCCTACTTCCTTCCTTCGGCTTTCCAACTCGCTGGTCATAGTTATGTTATGACATGAGCTGCTGCCTAACTCGGCGGGTGATTGCAAGAAATGACAAGGTTAAAGATTGTATTCCACCCCTGGGTAAAGGGTAAATCACTTACTAGTGATTTACCCATTTATCCAGCATATGAGAGGGGACATAGGGTGCAAGGGACCTTCCCACTACCGTGAAAGAAACATTCTTGTACAACTTGTGTTTCACTGTCCCAGTGAAACACGGGTTTTACTGCTGGTCATCATATGACTAAGACCGGCATTAGGAAACACTTGTCCTCTTTCCTGACAAACCTTACCTAACCTAAGGTATTAAAACCCTATCAATGGCTTGATTTTCATTGTAGGGTGGAACCAGGACATTTTCTTGGAAGGTACTTTCCTAGGTTCAGTCCTGTAAAAGGTTCTCCTGGCTGACATTAATGCATTACTAAAATCAGAACCATAATTTTTAAACGCTTGGGCCAGTAAGCCAACAGAAGGTCTCAGTCAGATGACCGAAAGCTCCAACTTCGCGTCATCATGTGCAGTAGATCACTTGCTCAGACATGACTAGTGATCTGCAGTAGATCACTGGCTCAGACATGACTAGTGATTTGCAGTAGATAACTGGCCCAGACATGACTAGTGATCTGCAGTACATCACTGGCCCAGACATGACTAGTGATCTACAGATCACTGGCTCAGACATGACTAGTGATCTGCAGTAGATCACTGACCCAGACATGAGCCAGTGATCTACAGCAGCTGGTGAATTCAGCTGATTTAGATTATGAAGATTAAAGGAGGTGGCAAAGGAGAAGTGCTGCACATAGAATGCCAGTGTCACAAAGGAATGTAGAGATAACTTACACAGAAACGTAAAATCAAGGGGAGTAGTGGATTCACAGCCTTTTTTTATTTTTGTCAGAGTCAAAGGAGCCTGTCAGGTCCCTCAAGATTCCACTTAGATATTAACACTTATGCTGAGTAGAGAAACGTTCAGCAGTTACCTTTATGGCAAGTGTTTCACCACCTCGTTAGACAGAAGGCCTTTTAAATACATGAGAGACAGAAATAAAATATACATTTAAACTCATGTTAAAACGAATAAGGTTCCACTAAAGCAAGACAATTAACGGCTGCGAGAAAAAATGAAAAAAAAATGATATATACAAAAATACTCACAACTTCATTTGACGTTCAGCTCGACGCGTCACTTTCTGACTTCGAGTCTGTTGTAAGAAAAAGGTTAGTAGACAGCGCTGAAGGCGTCAGATTTCTACAGCAAAGACTGTCACACTCGACCCACACCTCCGTTGTTCACACATGTACAAAATTACGTATTTACAAATAAACTTTTCCTTCCCTCCCAAACATTAGATGTTACTATACATAACTCATAATACTTTGCTGTTATTAAATACATACAGATTTAATTCGTGTTTATTACGTAGAACTGCCATCGGACTATATTGTATTTGCAAGTGAGGTTCCGTGATGCCAGTGAGAGGCTCCTGATTCCAGGAACTGGGCCAAATCTTCCCTTCCTTAGATTGAACCTGATTGCCTCTCATTAACACAGGTCCTTTATAACCCCTAGAAGATTAATGTTTCCCCATGAATGTTGTGATAATTTTAAACTTTTGTTAGAAAAGAACTTGTCAACAAATCAGATTACTGTAGAGAAGAACAGATACGAACTTGCCGATTCATTGAGTAAAGCGTATTTATAAAGGAACTAACAAGATCCGCAGACCAGGAGATATCACTGCTAGACTTACGCCAGGTTCTTAAGTATCAGTAGTAATGCAGTTTGTAAATAGTCACAGAAGTCATGTGTGTGTGGAGACAGACAGGGACTATGCATAGGGACATTGAATCATTTAGTCCAGTCCAAACAATACCTACATGAAATTAAGACACATGTGCAACATCTGGGTATCTTTATTGTAGACGTTTCGCCATCCAGTGGCTTTATCAATACAGATTCTTGGACATAATTTGAAGAGAGTAGTACTATATACAGGAGATGAGGTAATCAGTCCCTCAGCCTTGGAGTTGGTATGAAGAGCACCGCAGTCGTGGATACCCAGATACCCAAATACCCAGATGTTGCACGTGTCTTAATTTCATCTTGTCGGTATTGTATACCATTCTTGTACAATTACTACATGAATGAGTTAATTGTTAATTGTTCATTGTTAATGATCAGATATCTAAAATCTTGAGATTTTATACACGTTCATAATGGAGCCAATGGAAGAGGTGGAGAGGTGCAGCAGTTGAAAAGAGTGTCATATGTGGGTGGGACCTACCAGAAAAAAAGGCCATTCCCATAAAAAAATACCAAGGTGGGGGGCTCTACCCACGGTTAGAAAATTTCTAACCGCGGGTTCAAGCGCCGTCCGTGGTATGGTTTGTTTGCAATTGTCATTACGATTTCGTGAGTCATTCCCATAAGGTGCGTCCTATATATCAGTAGATTATCAGAAGTAAGTCCCATTGCTGTGATCATGCCTTCTACCACAGCATCTTACCACGTCTTGCACTGCATCCAGTATGAAGTCTCTGTCCTGCAGCCTCTGGATTAGGTTCACCTTGAAATCCTGGTACAGAGGATTTCTGCTGCAACTCTATTGCTAACATCCTGCTCACTTTAGAAGTTTTAGAGTGACCAGTGACCATCTTCAATGGATTTTCCTCACCTCCTCTACTGTCTTCAATATGAATGTCTCCATCCTCATGTCTATGTCTTAAAATGAAGAAGTCTTCCCTAAGGTGAGACATCTCTTCGATAACGATACAAAATTTATTCTCTGCACTCAGAAATTTACGCCAGAGAAAACCTTTAAAATATGTTTTTCCAATTTACTTTAATTTAGACAGATTATTTTAGGCTTCCTCGGGTGCGTGTGTGTGTGTGTGTGTGTGTGTGTGTGTGTGTGTGTGTGTGTGTGTGTGTGTGTGTGTGTGTGTGTGTGTGTGTGAGTGTGTGTTTTTCTCAATATCCAGGAGGAAGCAGTCTACCAATATTTTACGTGCTGGAGGAAGGTGGGTCAGGGTCATATTATGTGTGAGTTACTGGATATGTGCCTTCATATATTGCTTTAATAATCTCGCTCATAGAGGCTACCTGCCCTGAGCTTGATTACAAGGCCCAAGATAGTGCCAGACCCGAGACCCACATTGATGATAACCCATTCTGGGTGTGCTGCTTCAGCGACTTTATGAGTCTTGCAGTTCTTTGTTCAGAACGCTTGATCAACGTCTTCTGAGAAAATTCCTGGTTAGTTTTAATACTAACTGTATTCTACTACGTCAAAAACCTGAGGATGTATTTATAAAGTAATTTCTACGTAACTGTAAAAATACAACACTGTGCCTGATGATGGTGATGATTTGATAATTAGGTGGAAAAAAATCGACACTGTGCTGCGCTTAATGTTACGAGAGGATCGTGCTGCAGCAAGTGTATGCTGAGCGAAGGTGCATCCTTGAACGACTCGAAGGAACACATAAGATAATCAGGAATTTTCCCTGGTGCAATTCTAGGAGGTGAGGTGAGATTTGTCAGGTGCTAAGCAGGAAAACTGTGCTCATCCACCTGGGGCCACCTGACACAGGATAATCTTGCAGATCAGTTTAGTCCATGGTGGGTGCTCGACCTGATGGCTCCTGATGGAGGTTTGTCTTAAGAATCGATCAAGCACACCCTCGGGAGTTAGGCTCCTAACAGAGGAAGGTGGTGGAAGGTTTGGTAGAAATAGGAAAGAATTTGATTAAGGATAGAGGAAAACTGAGTGTCTCATCTCTAAGATTAATTTTGTAGGACGGTAGTAATGTTAAATACATATTTAACAATGCAACGAGTCAACGACAAGCCGAGAATTGAATTCTTGATATTTAACCCGCCTCGTGGGATGCTAGCCAAAAATCCACGTGCCCTAGTCCACTGAGCTATCATTGCTTTAGACATCAGGTACCTATTAACACTAGGCATGTCACTCCTGATGTAAGCACAAACGTGGCTGTGGCAAGCACATTACTGATTTCGTTTATCTCCCGTTTGGAATATCTTTCTCACGAGCAATACGCGTATTAATACATTGTAACGTGGATGTATTAATACATCCACGTTATAAGTGGCCTTTTTTTAAGCAAATAACAATACAATAACAATATAAGAACATAAGAAAGGAGGAACACTGCAGCAGGCCTGTTGGCCCATACTAGGCAGGTCCTTCACAGATCCATCCCACTAATAGAATATTTGCCCTCATAAGAACATAAGATGTTAGGTAAGACACATATGCAACAGTTAGGTATCTTTATTTCGAAACGTTTCGCCTACACAATAGGCTTCTTCAGTTGAGTACAGAAAAGTTGATAGAAGCGGAAGATACTTGAAGACGATGTAATCAGTCCATCACCAATGACCCACCTAGTCAGGTCACTTCCACTTAAGGAAGGAGCAAGGCATCAGACCTAGTAGCACAAGCTAGTCAGGTCCAACTCACATCCACCCACACCCACTCATGTATTTATCTAACTTATTTTTAAAACTGCACAAGCTGGTGATCTTGTGATATTTTAGTCCTCCTCGTGGGAAGTCCGCCAAAATGACACCGCCTTAGTCCACTGAGTCATCAGTGCTTCGAATATCAGGTGTCCAGTAACATTGTCCAGTGTTACTGGACAGTGTTACTGGACAGTGCTACTGGACAGTGCTACTGGACAGTGTTACTGGACAGTGTTACTGGACAGTGTTACTGGACAGTGCTACTGGACAGTGTTACTGGACAGTGTTACTGGACAGTGTTACTGGATACCTGTTGTTGACGCCGGCTTGTCCCACTTTGAATTGGTCAGACTCCGACCACAGTCGACACATACTCTCTGCCAAAAGTGGATCATGCCTTTACCTTTGAAGAGTTTCGAGAGTTTCACTACTCTCGGAGCCCGGCCAAGGGGCTGGGCTCGTTTGGTGCTTGCCTAGTCAACCAGGCAGTTGCTGCTTGAGACCCACTGCCCCATATATCCATCACAGCCTGGTTGATCTGGCACCTGGTGAAGATACTTGTCCAGTTTCCTCTTGAAGGCTTCTACAATTTTTCCAGCCGTGTTTCTGATAACTTTTGGTAAAATGTTGAATAGTCTGGGACCCCGGATGTTGATACAGTGTTCCCTTATTGTGCCCACCGCACCCCTGCTCCTCACTGGGTTTATTTTACACTTCCTTCCATATCTCTCACTCCAGTATGTTATGGCAGTGTGCAGATTTGGGACCAGGCCCTCGAGTCCTTTCAGGGTATATATTATCACGTATATCTCTCCTCTCCAATGAGTACATGTTCAAGACTTGAAGGTGTTCCCAGTAGTTTAGGTGCTTTACTGGCTCAATGTGAGCCGTAAACGATCTCTGTATTTGTTCCAACTCTGACATTTCTCCTGCCTTGAACGGGGTCGTCAACACTGAGCAATATTCTAAGTGAGGGAGCACTAGTGATTTGAAGAGTGTCACTATCGGCATTTTTTTCCCTTGTTTTGAAAGTTCTCAATACCCACTCAGTCATCTTCCTGGCTGTCGTGGTCTTTGTCTTGTTATGGTCTTTAAAAGAAAGGTCCGCTGACATAATTATTCCCAGGACTTTTACGTGTTTCTTACGTTCTATTTGGTGACCCTCTTGAGTTTTGTATATAGTGCTCCTTTTGAGTTCTTCGTTCTTTCCATACCTAAGCAGATGGAACTTATCATCATTGAACGTCATGTTCTCCACTGCCCACTGGAAAACCCTACTTATGTCTTCCTGTAATTTTTCAGTGCTTATTTTAGTGTCATCTGTAAATGATGATACAAAAGTGTGTCGGGTGCTTTTATTTATACTATGTGGATGAGAAACAACAGAGGTGCCAGGACAGTGTCTTGGGGCACTGAATTTTTTTTCAAAGTTTGATTAATTATGGATCTTACTCTGTTTACTACTACTTTTTGTGTTCTGTGGGTTAGGAACCCGAAAATCTATCTGCCTACCTTCTCTGTAATGCCCATGACCCTCATTTTGTGCCCTATCACTCCATGATCGCATTTGTCAAACGCCTTTGCAAAAATCTGTGTGGTCGTCTTTCAACGCCTCCGTAATTCTGTCATAATGGTTCAGCAACTGTGACAGGCATGATCGTCCTGGTCTAAAACCATGCTGGTTCGGTTTATGCTGGTTGTGCTCGATCCCAAACTAATGCCCTCCGGCAAAAGTGGATCAGACAGTCGCCTTCTATACTGATGCCCTAAGGCAAAAGTGGATCATATAGTCCCCCAATACAAATGCCCTCCAGCAAAATTGGGTCATACAGCCGCCTTTTCCTATACTGATGAGGTGTAACAGCTGAAATCAAGTCACTGGTGGGTATGACCCACCAGCAGACATAGGTCATGCCCAAGACTTGGCCAAGAGGTGAGTGTGTAGACTGTCGGAGATATCCTCTGCACTAATATTACATGGTGTTACTCTGTCAGATCATTGCAATTGATATTTATTCCAAGATAAGGAATTGGACACATGCAACACCTGTGTGTCTGTATCAGAAGACGCTTCGCCACCAGTGACTTTTTGCAGTTCAGTACAGCAGTGATACACGAAGATAGAATAGGACAGGGTAACCAGTCACTCAGCCTTTCTGAACTATGTACAAAAAACAGTTCGATATGAGGTAATCAGTCCCCCAGTTTGGAAGACGGTGTTTTAAGTCTGTCTAATTGTTCATCTAGTCGGTATTGCATACCATTATTGTAACAATCACACTAAAATGACATAATCCACATTGTATATCTTATTTACATGCAGTCGATATATTCTTCCTTTGTGTTGCCATCCCTGCCAATGCATGACAGGTGTTCTCTAAGCTCACTGTAACCTGCTAAACGTAAATCTTTGAACCTGATGCATTGCCGATACAATCTAACTTCCATTCTATTTTAAATGTGATTTATTTGTAGTCGCTGACTTCCAGCTCGCCCATAATATTGCCAAAATCAAACCAATATTTTTTTTTACCCTCGTTGGTTCTGGATTACCTCTAGTAAGTCGCCTGACTCAAGGTCCTCAGCCATCTTGACTAAAGTTAAAATCCCCAAGAATTACTCTGTTACCGTGTCTTGAAGTTCTTTCAATTTCTTTCTCAAAGAAGTCTCCCTTGATCTTCATCTGGGGATCAGTATATTCTGCAATTTCCAGGGGTAGTTTAGAGAAGAGACTGAACGAATATGTGGGTGAGAAGGGTCGGATGTTAGAAGAACCTGCCAAGTATGGGAAAGTAAGCCTTCTGCAGTGTTATGAAAGCATAACATCTCTGGAGGTCTCGACTTACTTTATTTTTGGCCAGTTATTGTTCTTAAGATTCTGTTATTTCTAAAAAGATGCGTATTGAACAAAGGACCGATTTTCACTGATACTCTGTTCTTTCTCTGCTGTTCTTTGTTACATCCCATTAAAACTTTAGCATCACCCAAATGAACTTTACGATCAAACCATACCACGGGCGGGGATCTCTGATCGCGGGTTCCATCGCCGCCCGTGGTATGGTTTGTTTGCAATCGTGTCATTACGATTTCGTGAGTCATGACCTTTAAGATTCTCGGTTTATGTTGATAAAAATAATGTTTATAGTCATTCAGTTACTAAATCAATTCCTTATTTACATTTATCGACAACTGGCGCCATCTTTGTGGTAGAAATGATATGTGTCACAGGACGGGTATATTAACTTGGGCAGGAGTATCTGCTTTAGATCGTTCAGTGGAGGGTAATGTTAGGGATTCTTACTAGAAACAGTTTTTGGTGAAGAAAACGGATTGTAGGATTATTGATTTAGACTACAATTTATCAGGAATTATTATATTGATTTTAGAAGCAACAGGTATCAAGGAACGAAGGGTAAAAATGATATCAACAGTAATAAAACAGAGGCAGAGAGGGAGAGATGGGAGATACGGAATGATGAAATTCTTACTATATTATACTCGAACAGTTATGCTGGAAAAAGATGAGTTAAACGAGAATAGTTGCATATGCAGGAAATGATGACGATACAATAACTGAATCATGATTAAGTTGAAGAGTCAGGGAGTGTCTGTCGAGTGTTACATTCAGGAGTTAGTTGTTCAGAGTTCAGAGAAAATAACTGGGAAGAGAAGTGGTTCTATATGTACGAAAAATTAGAAGTACTGTATACAAACGGACATAAAGACTGCAGACACACACTCTGAGTTAGTCTTGATATAACTTGTGTGACGAACGTCCAATAAGTTATACTCGGCGCACACCTCAGGAGATCAGTTACAAGTGAAGTTCTACAAGGATCGTTTTGAGGCCCCTTGTTAATAATTTACATAAATAACCTTGATTAAAAATAAATTCGCTAACACAAAAAAGGGGCCATAATTTTTGTTTAATGATATTCTGTGGTAGGATATATGCTTTTCGGCAACACAAAGTGTATCTCAAAATTTTGAGTTGTCCTTCACACACATTATATTTAGTGTATATAAGAATTTAATTTCGTAGACTGCTTGTTCTACAAGTCTGGTGTAGCTGTTCTCGTCTCTGATATCTCTACAGCTTTCATCTTCGTATTTCATTTATGTACTGTCGTAGACTACAAACATTGAATTTCTGAGCCAAGATTCAGTTATTGTGAAGCCAGGTGTTATTGTGAAGCCAGGTGTTATTGTGAAGCCAGGTGTTATTGTGAAGCCAGGTGTTATTGTGAAGCCAGGTGTTATTGTGAAGCCAGGTGTTATTGTGAATCAAGTTGTTATTGTGAAGCCAGGTGTTATTGTGAAGCCAGGTGTTATTATGAAGCCAGGTGTTATTGTGAAGCCAGGTGTTATTGTGAATCCAGGTGTTATTGTGAAGCCAGGTGTTATTGTGAATCAAGTTGTTATTGTGAAGCCAGGTGTTATTGTGAATCAAGTTGTTATTGTGAAGCCAGGTGTTATTGTGAATCCAGGTGTTATTGTGAATCCAAGTGTTATTGTGAATCAAGTTGTTATTGTGAAGCTAGGTGTTATTGTGAATCAAGTTGTTATTGTGAAGCTAGGTGTTATTGTGAATCAAGTTGTTATTGTGAAGCCAGGTGTTATTGTGAATCCAGGTGTTATTGTGAATCCAGGTGTTATTGTGAATCCAGGTGTTATTGTGAAGCCAGGTGTTATTGTGAATCCAGGTGTTATTGTGAATCCAGGTGTTATTGTGAATCCAGGTGTTATTGTGAAGCCAGGTGTTATTGTGAATCCAGGTGTTATTGTGAAGCCAGGTGTTATTGTTAATCCAGTTGTTATTGTGAAGCTAGGTGTTATTGTGAAGCCAGGTGTTATTGTGAAGCCAGGTGTTATTGTGAATCCAGGTGTTATTGTGAAGCCAGGTGTTATTGTTAATCCAGTTGTTACTGTGAAGCTAGGTGTTATTGTGAAGCCAGGTGTTATTGTGAAGCCAGGTGTTATTGTGAAGCCAGGTGTTATTGTGAATCAAGTTGTTATTGTGAAGCCAGGTGTTATTGTGAAGCCAGGTGTTATTGTTAATCCAGTTGTTATTGTGAAGCCAGGTGTTATTGTTAATCCAGTTGTTATTGTGAAGCTAGGTGTTATTGTGAAGCCAGGTGTTATTGTGAAGCCAGGTGTTATTGTGAAGCCAGGTGTTATTGTGAAGCCAGGTGTTATTGTGAAGCCAGGTGTTATTGTGAAGCCAGGTGTTATTGTTAATCCAGTTGTTATTGTGAAGCCAGGTGTTATTGTTAATCCAGTTGTTATTGTGAAGCCAGGTGTTATTGTGAAGCCAGGTGTTATTGTGAAGCCAGGTGTTATTGTGAAGCCAGGTGTTATTGTGAAGCCAGGTGTTATTGTTAATCCAGGTGTTATTGTGAAGCCAGGTGTTATTGTGAAGCCAGGTGTTATTGTGAAGCCAGGTGTTATTGTGAATCCAGGTGTTATTGTGAAGCCAGGTGTTATTGTTAATCCAGTTGTTATTGTGAAGCCAGGTGTTATTGTGAAGCCAGGTGTTATTGTGAAGCCAGGTGTTATTGTGAAGCCAGGTGTTATTGTGAAGCCAGGTGTTATTGTGAATCCAGGTGTTATTGTGAAGCCAGGTGTTATTGTGAATCCAGGTGTTATTGTGAATCCAGGTCTTATTGTGAAGCCAGGTATTATTGTGAATCCAAGTGTTATTGTGAAGCCAGGTGTTATTGTGAATCAAGTTGTTATTGTGAAGCCAGGTGTTATTGTGAATCAAGTTGTTATTGTGAAGCCAGGTGTTATTGTGAATCAAGTTGTTATTGTGAAGCCAGGTGTTATTGTGAATCCAGGTGTTATTGTGAAGCCAGGTGTTATTGTGAAGCCAGGTGTTATTGTGAATCAAGTTGTTATTGTGAATCCAGTTGTTATTGTGAAGCCAGGTGTTATTGTGAAGCCAGGTGTTATTGTGAAGCCAGGTGTTATTGTGAATCCAGTTGTTATTGTGAAGCCAGGTGTTATTGTGAAGCCAGGTGTTATTGTGAAGCCAGGTGTTATTGTGAAGCCAGGTGTTATTGTGAAGCCAGGTGTTATTGTGAAGCCAGGTGTTATTGTTAATCCAGTTGTTATTGTGAAGCCAGGTGTTATTGTTAATCCAGGTGTTATTGTGAAGCCAGGTGTTATTGTTAATCCAGTTGTTATTGTGAAGCCAGGTGTTATTGTGAAGCCAGGTGTTATTGTGAAGCCAGGTGTTATTGTTAATCCAGGTGTTATTGTGAAGCTAGGTGTTATTGTGAAGCCAGGTGTTATTGTGAAGCTAGGTGTTATTGTGAAGCCAGGTGTTATTGTGAAGCTAGGTGTTATTGTGAAGCCAGGTCTTATTGTGAAGCCAGGTGTTATTGTGAAGCCAGGTGTTATTGTGAAGCCAGGTGTTATTGTGAAGCCAGGTGTTATTGTGAAGCCAGGTGTTATTGTGAAGCCAGGTGTTATTGTGAAGCCAGGTGTTATTGTGAAGCCAGGTGTTATTGTGAAGCCAGGTGTTATTGTTAATCCAGTTGTTATTGTGAAGCCAGGTGTTATTGTGAAGCCAGGTGTTATTGTGAAGCCAGGTGTTATTGTGAAGCCAGGTGTTATTGTGAAGCTAGGTGTTATTGTGAAGCCAGGTGTTATTGTGAAGCTAGGTGTTATTGTGAAGCCAGGTGTTATTGTGAAGCTAGGTGTTATTGTGAAGCTAGGTGTTATTGTGAAGCTAGGTGTTATTGTGAAGCTAGGTGTTATTGTGAAGCTAGGTGTTATTGTGAAGCCAGGTGTTATTGTGAAGCCAGGTGTTATTGTGAAGCCAGGTGTTATTGTGAAGCTAGGTGTTATTGTGAATCAAGTTGTTATTGTGAAGCTAGGTGTTATTGTGAAGCTAGGTGTTATTGTGAAGCTAGGTGTTATTGTGAAGCTAGGTGTTATTGTGAAGCCAGGTGTTATTGTGAAGCCAGGTGTTATTGTGAAGCCAGGTGTTATTGTGAAGCCAGGTGTTATTGTGAAGCCAGGTGTTATTGTGAAGCTAGGTGTTATTGTGAAGCTAGGTGTTATTGTGAAGCCAGGTGTTATTGTGAAGCCAGGTGTTATTGTGAAGCTAGGTGTTATTGTGAAGCTAGGTGTTATTGTGAAGCCAGGTGTTATTGTGAAGCTAGGTGTTATTGTGAAGCCCAGTGTTATTGTGAAGCCAGGTGTTATTGTGAAGCTAGGTGTTATTGTGAAGCCAGGTGTTATTGTGAAGCCAGGTGTTATTGTGAAGCCAGGTGTTATTGTGAAGCCAGGTGTTATTGTGAAGCCAGATGTTAGGTGTTATTGTGAAGCCAGGTGTTATTGTGAAGCCAGGTGTTATTGTGAAGCCAGGTGTTATTGTGAAGCCAGGTGTTATTGTGAAGCCAGGTGTTATTGTGAATTGTGAAGCCAGGTGTTATTGTGAAGCCAGGTGTTATTGTGAAGCCAGGTGTTATTGTGAAGCCAGGTGTTATTGTGAATCAAGTGTTATTGTGAAGCCAGGTGTTATTGTGAAGCCAGGTGTTATTGTGAAGCAAGGTGTTATTGTGAAGCCAGGTGTTATTGTGAAGCCAGGTGTTATTGTGAAGAGGTGTTATTGTGAAGCCTAGGTGTTATTGTGAAGCCAGGTGTTATTGTGAAGCCAGGTCTTATTGTGAAGCCAGGTCTTATTGTGAAGCCAGGTGTTATTGTGAAGCCAGGTGTTATTGTGAAGCAAGTGTATTATTGTATGTTTGTGAAGCCAGGTGTTATTGTGAAGCCAGGTGTTATTGTGAAGCCAGGTGTTACTGTGAAGCCAGGTTATTGTGAAGCCAGGTGTTATTGAGAAGCCAGGTGTGATTGTGAAGCCAGGTCTTATTGTGAAGCCAGGTGTTATTGTGAAGCCAGGTGTTATTGTGAAGCCAGGTCTTATTGTGAAGCCAGGTCTTATTGTGAAGCCAGGTGTTATTGTGAAGCCAGGTGTTATTGTGAAGCTAGGTGTTATTGTGAATCCAGGTCTTATTGTGAAGCCAGGTGTTATTGTGAAGCCAGGTGTTATTGTGAAGCCAGGTGTTATTGTGAAGCCAGGTGTTATTGTGAAGCCAGGTGTTATTGTGAAGCCAGGTGTTATTGTGAAGCCAGGTGTTATTGTGAAGCCAGGTGTTATTGTGAAGCCAGGTGTTATTGTGAAGCCAGGTGTTATTGTGAAGCCAGGTGTTATTGTGAATCCAGGTCTTATTGTGAAGCCAGGTGTTATTGTGAAGCCAGGTCTTATTGTGAAGCCAGGTGTTATTGTGAAGCCAGGTGTTATTGTGAAGCCAGGTGTTATTGTGAAGCCAGGTGTTATTGTGAAGCCAGGTGTTATTGTGAAGCCAGGTGTTATTGTGAAGCCAGGTGTTATTGTGAAGCCAGGTGTTATTGTGAAGCCAGGTGTTATTGTGAAGCCAGGTGTTATTGTGAAGCCAGGTGTTATTGTGAAGCCAGGTGTTATTGTGAAGCCAGGTGTTATTGTGAATCCAGGTGTTATTGTGAAGCCAGGTGTTATTGTGAAGCCAGGTGTTATTGTGAAGCCAGGTGTTATTGTGAAGCCAGATGTTATTGTGAAGCCAGGTGTTATTGTGAAGCCAGGTGTTATTGTGAAGCCAGATGTTATTGTGAAGCCAGGTGTTATTGTGAATCCAGGTGTTATTGTGAAGCCAGGTGTTATTGTGAAGCTAGGTGTTATTGTGAATCCAAGTGTTATTGTGAAGCCAGGTGTTATTGTGAATCCAGTTGTTATTGTGAAGCCAGATGTTATTGTGAAGCCAGGTGTTATTGTGAAGCCAGATGTTATTGTGAAGCCAGATGTTATTGTGAAGCCAGGTGTTATTGTGAAGCCAGATGTTATTGTGAAGCCAGATGTTATTGTGAAGCCAGATGTTATTGTGAAGCCAGATGTTATTGTGAAGCCAGATGTTATTGTGAATCCAGTTGTTATTGTGAATCCAGGTGTTATTGTGAATCCAGTTGTTATTGTGAAGCCAGGTCTTATTGTGAATCCAGGTCTTATTGTGAAGCCAGATGTTATTGTTAAGCCAGATGTTATTGTGAAACCAGATGTTATTGTGAAGCCAGATGTTATTGTGAAGCCAGATGTTATTGTGAAGCCAGATGTTATTGTGAAGCCAGATTTTATTGTGAAGCCAGATATTATTGTGGAGCCAGATGTTATTGTGAAGCCAGGTGTTATTGTGAAGCCAGATGTTATTGTGAAGCCAGATGTTATTGTGAGGCCAGATGTTATTGTGAAGCCAGATGTTTTCGTGAAGCCAGATGCTATTGTGAAGCCAGATGTTATTGTGAAGTCAGGTGTTATTGTGAAGCCAGATGTTATTGTGAAGCCAGATGTTATTGTGAATTCAGGTGTTATTGTGAAGCTAGGTGTTATTGTGAAGCCAGATGTAATTGTGAAGCTAGGTGTTATTGTGAAACCAGATGTTATTGTGAAGCCAGATGTTATTGTGAAGCCAGATGTTATTGTGAGGCCAGATGTTATTGTGAAGCCAGATGTTATTGTGGAGTCAGATGTTATTGTGAAGCCAGATGTTATTGTGAAGCCAGATGTTATAGTGAAGCCAGTTGTTATTGTGAAGCCAGATGTTATTGTGGAGTCAGATGTTATTGTGAAGCCAGATGTTATTGTGAAGCCAGATGTTACTGTGAAGCCAGATGCTATTGTGAAGCCAGATGTTATAGTGAAGCCAGGTGTTATTGTGAAGCCAGATGTTATTGTGGAGTCAGATGTTATTGTGAAGCCAGGTGTAATAGTGAAGCCAGATGTTATTGTGAAGCCAGATGTTATTGTGAGGCCAGATGTTATTGTGAAGCCAGATGCTATTGTGAAGCCAAATGTTATTGTGAAGCCAGGTGTTATTGTGAAGCCAGATGTTATTGTGAAGCCAGATGTTATTGTGAAGCCAGATGTTATTGTGAAGCCAGATGTTATTGTGAGGAAAGATGTTATTGTGAAGCCAGGCGTTACTGTGAAGCCAGGTATTATTGTGAAGCCAGGTATTATTGTGAAGCCAGGTGTTACTGTGAAGCCAGGTATTATTGTGAAGCCAGGTATTATTGTGAAGCCAGGTATTATTGTGAAGCCAGATGTTATTGTGAAGCCAGGTATTATTGTGAAGCCAGGTGTTACTGTGAAGCCAGGTATTATTGTGAAGCCAGGTGTTACTGTGAAGCCAGGTGTTACTGTGAAGCCAGATGTTATTGTGAAACCAGATGTTATTGTGAAGCCAGATGTTATTGTGAAGCCAGATGTTATTGTGAAGCCAGATGTTATTGTGAAGCCAGATGTTATTGTGAAGCCAGATGTTATTGTGAAGCCAGATGCTATTGTGAAGCCAGATGTTATTGTGAAGCCAGATGTTATTGTGAAGCCAGATGTTATTGTGAAGCCAGATGTTATTGTGAAGCCATATGTTATTGTGAAGCCATATGTTATTGTGAGGAAAGATGTTATTGTGAAGCCAGATGTTATTGTGAAGCCAGATGTTATTGTGAAGCCAGATGTTATTGTGAGGAAAGATGTTATTGTGAGGCCAGATGTTATTGTGAAGCCAGATGTTATTGTGAAGCCAGATGTTATTGTAAAGCCATATGTTATTGTGAGGAAAGATGTTATTGTGAAGCCAGATGTTATTGTGAAGCCAGATGTTATTGTGAAGCCAGATGTTATTGTGAGGAAAGATGTTATTGTGAGGCCAGATGTTATTGTGAAGCAAGATGTTATTGTGAAGCCAGATGTTATTGTAAAGCCATATGTTATTGTGAAGCCAGATGTTATTGTGAGGCCAGATGTTATTGTGAAGCCAGATGTTATTGTGAAGCCAGATGTTATTGTAAAGCCAGATGTTATTGTGAAGCCATATGTTATTGTGAGGAAAGATGTTATTGTGAAGCCAGATGTTATTGTGAAGCCAGATGTTATTGTGAGGAAAGATGTTATTGTGAAGCCAGATGTTATTGTGAAGCCAGATGTTATTGTAAAGCCAGATGTTATTGTGAAGCCATATGTTATTGTGAGGAAAGATGTTATTGTGAAGCCAGATGTTATTTTGAAGCCAGATGTTATTGTGAAACCAGATGTTATTGTGAAGCCAGATGTTATTTTGAAGCCAGATGTTATTGTGAAGTCAGGTGTAATTGTGATGTCAGATGTTATTGTGAAGCCAGATGTTATTGTGAGGCCAGATGTTATTGTGAAGCCAGATGTTATTGTGAAGCCAGATGCTATTGTGAAACCAGATGTTATTGTGAAGCCAGATGTTATTGTGAGGAAAGATGTTATTGTGAAGCCAGATGTTATTGTGAAGCCAGATGTTATTGTGAAGCCAGATGTTATTGTGAAGCCAGATGTTATTGTGAGGAAAGATGTTATTGTGAAGCCAGATGTTATTGTGAGGCCAGATGTTATTGTGAAGCCAGATGTTATTGTGAAGCCAGATGTTATTGTGAAGCCAGATGTTATTGTGACGCCAGGTGTTATTGTGAAGCCAGGTGTTCCTGTGAAGCCAGGTATTATTGTGAAGCCAGGTATTATTGTGAAGCTAGGTGTTACTGTGAAGCTAGGTATTATTGTGAAGCCAGATGTTACTGTGAAGCCAGGTATTAGTGTGAAGACAGGTGTTACTGTGAAGCCAGATGTTACTGTGAAGCCAGATATTATTGTGAAGCCAGGTGTTACTGTGAAGCCAGGCATTATTGTGAAGCCAGGTGTTACTGTGAAGCCAGGTATTATTGTAAAGCCAGGTGTTACTGTGAAGCCAGGCATTACTGTGAAGCCAGGTGTTACTGTGAAGCCAGGTGTTACTGTGAAGCCAGGTGTTACTGTGAAGCCAGGTGTTACTGTGAAGCCAGGTGTTACTGTGAAGCCAGGTGTTACTGTGAAGCCAGGTGTTACTGTGAAGCCAGGTATTATTGTAAAGCCAGGTGTTACTGTGAAGCCAGGCATTACTGTGAAGCCAGGTGTTACTGTGAAGCCAGGTGTTACTGTGAAGCCAGGTGTTACTGTGAAGCCAGGTGCTACTGTGAAGCCAGGTGTTACTGTGAAGCCAGGTGTTACTGTGAAGCCAGGTGTTACTGTGAAGCCAGGTGTTACTGTGAAGCCAGGTGTTACTGTGAAGCCAGGTATTATTGTAAAGCCAGGTGTTACTGTGAAGCCAGGCATTACTGTGAAGCCAGGTGTTACTGTGAAGCCAGGTGTTACTGTGAAGCCAGGTGTTACTGTGAAGCCAGGTGCTACTGTGAAGCCAGGTGTTACTGTGAAGCCAGGTGTTACTGTAAAGCCAGGTGTTACTGTGAAGCCAGGTGTTACTGTGAAGCCAGGTGTTACTGTGAAGCCAGGTATTATTGTAAAGCCAGGTGTTACTGTGAAGCCAGGCATTACTGTGAAGCCAGGTGTTACTGTGAAGCCAGGTGTTACTGTGAAGCCAGGTGCTACTGTGAAGCCAGGCATTATTGTGAAGCCAGGTGTTACTGTGAAGCCAGGTGTTACTGTGAAGCCAGGTGTTACTGTGAAGCCAGGTGTTACTGTGAAGCCAGGTGTTACTGTGAAGCCAGGTATTATGTCCACCGGCAGGGTGTTATCCCTTAGAAACACCGTGGCAGGAACAGTGAGTGGTGCAGTGTTCTTGACTGTTGGGTGCTGCTCGGTGTTTAGTACTGTTGCTGTGCAGTATTAATGTCAGTCTACTGTTCTTAATGTGCAGGTTACCTCTAGTGTCTCATGGATGTAAATTTCTTCCTTTTGTACATTTCCAGTAATGTTTAGTATATGCAGTACTGAGTACAATTCAATAATAACTTTAAGTATTCCTGTGGCTGTGATACCTGAGAAAGGTATCCCCATGATGCACAATCCCAGATCCCGGTGTCTCAGATGCACGTCATAGAGCTAATGGAAGTTTTCACATGAGAATTTTTATTTAAATTTATATTCAAAATTAATTCTAACATTCCACTAAGGATCACCAGCAGTGAATCCAGATTGAAGAGGCGTTCCTTTGCTTTCTCAGGGACACCAGTGTCCTGAAAAGCATCAGATCTCTAACTTTAAAGCCAGCCAGAAGTTGCATTTCGAAGTTGTCAGCTTTAAAAAATAAAACATTCCACTGGTGGGGATTGAACTCGTGGCGGGTGAGTCGTAAAACTGGAGTCGCAGGCCTGAAATTTTACGACTCACTCGCCACGAGTTCAGTCCCCACTCATGCTATGGTTTGTTTGCAATCGTGTCATTACGATTTCGTGAGTCATGTTGACGGCTTTGAGGGGACTGGAGCTAGAGTTCGTCACGGCCACGCTAGCTGGAGATTCGTCTGTAAAAACTTGCATTTGTGGTCACAGTGGTGCCTATGCTAACCTTCCTATGGTGTAGAAATATACCTAGTTGGACGAATCTTATTGTGGCTAGCTGGTCCAGTGGCTAACGAGACGGTCTGGAGTTTTGAGACTCTCTGATCGCGGGTTCTATCCCCACCCGTGGTATGGTTTGTTTGTAATCGTGTCATTACGACTTCGTGAGTCAAGACAGAGTTATAACAATAAAATTTTTGATAAAGTTCGTGAGGGAACACAGATGTTCTGGGCACATCAGAAATATGTTAGGGAGATCTATAATAAATCAGAAGAAGCACTCTCCTGCTGTTTCACGGAAATGAATATGTTTAAAAATAATGGTGAACCTTCCTTTGACGAAAACACATCAGCACAAAGTTTGAAGCTGACCAGGTAATGCATTCTCCAGTTATTGCATAGAATCCAACAAAATCTACACCTGCACAACTTAAATTCACCCAAAACGTTTAATATATTTCATAAGAAGCATCAATATTTTTTTTATTAACACTGGCTGTTTCCCACCAAGGTGCCAGAGGCGCGCTTACTGTTAAAAAACTGCAACATTAACACCCCTCCTTCAGAGTACAGACACTGTACTTCCCATCTCCAGGACTCAAGTCCGGCCCTGCTGGTTTCCCTGAATCCCTTCATAAATATTACCCTGCTCACACTCCAACTTGCTGGAAGTCCAAGCCCCTCGTACACAAAACCTCCTTTTTCCTCCAACCTTTCCTAGCCGACCCCTACCCCCGCCTTCCCTCCACTACAGATTTATTCACTCTCGAAGTCATTCTATTTTGTTCCATCCTCTCTACATGTCCGACTCACCTCAACAACCCCTCCTCAGTCCTCTGAATAATAGTTTTGGTAATCCCGCGCCTCCTCCTAATTTCCAGTTTACGAATTCTCTGCATTTTATTCACACCACACATTGCCCTCAGACATGATATCTCCACTGCCTCCAGCCTTCGCATTTACAACATTCACCACCAATGCTTCACACTTACATAAGAGCGTTGGTATAACTATACTCTCATACATTCCCCTCTTTGCTTCCATGAACAAACTTATTTGTCTCCGCAGACTCCTAAGTGCACCACTCACCCCTTTCCCCTCATCAATTCTGTGATTTACTTCATCTTTCATAGACCCATATGCTGACACGTCCACTCCTAAATATCTGAATACATTCACCTCCTCCATACTTTCTCCCTCCAATTTGATATCCAATCTCTCGTCACCTAATATTTTTGTTATCCTCATCACCTGACTTTTTCCTATATTCATTTTTAATTTTCTTCTTTTACATATCCTATCAAACTCATCCACCAACCTCTGCAACTTCTCTTCAGAATCTTCCAAAAGCACAGTGTCATCAGCAAAGAGCAACTGTGACGACTCCCACTTTGTTTTAGATTCTGTATCTTTTAGCTCCACACCTCTTGCCAATACCTGAGCATTCACTTCTCTTGCAGCCCCATCTATAAATATATTGAACAACCATAGTGACATCAGACGTCCTTGTCTAAGGCTTACTTTTACTGGGAAATAATCTCCATCTCTTCTACATGCTCTAACCTGAGTCTCACTACCCTCGTAAAACCTCTTCACTGCTTTCAGTAACCTGCCTCCTGTTGCATATATTTTAAACATCTGCCACATTGCTCCCCTATTCACCCTGTCATAAATTTTTTCCAAATCCATAAATGCCACCCTTCTCTAAATGCAGTTCACCTATATGTTTCACTGTAAACACTTGATCTACACACCCCCTACATTTCCTAAAGCCTCCTTGTTCATCTGCTATCCCACTCTCCGTCTTACTCTTAATTCTTTTAGTAATAACTCTACCATACACTTTACCAGGTATACTCAACATACTTTTTTTTTTAACAAGTTGGCCGTCTCCCACCGAGGCAGGGTGACCCAAAAAGAAAGAAAATCCCGGAAAAAATACTTTCATCATCATTCAACACTTTCATCTCACTCACACATAATCGCTGTTTTTGCAGAGGTGCTCAGAACACAACAGTTTTGAAGCATATACGTATAAAGATACACAGTATATCCCTCCAAACTGCCAATATCCCGAACCCCTCCTTTAATGTGCAGGCATTGTACTTCCCATTTCCAGGACTCAAGTCCGGCTATACAAAAATAACCGGTTTCCCTGAATCCCTTCACTAAATATTACCCTGCTCACACTCCAACAGCTCGTCAGGTCCCAAATACCATTCGTCTCCATTCACTCCTATCTAACACGCTCACGCACGCTTGCTGGAAGTCCAAGCCCCTCGCCCACAAAACCTCCCTTACCCCTTCCTTCCAACCTTTCCGAGGACGACCCCTACCCCGCCTTTCTTCCCCTACAGATTTATACGCTCTCCATGTCATTCTACAACAGACTTATTGTCAACAGACTTATTCCCCTATATTTTTTGCACTCTTTATTCACCTTTGCCTTTATACAAAGGAACTATGCATACTCTCTGCCAGTCACTACGTACCTTACCCTCTTCCATACATTTATTAAATAAAAGCACCAACCACTCCAAAACTATATCCTCACCTGCTTTCAACATTTCTATCTTTATCCCATCAATCCCAGATGCCTTACCCCCTTCATTCTACCCACTGTCTCACGAATTTCCCCCACACTCACAACTGACTCTTCCTCACTCCTACAAGATGTTATTCCTCCTTGCCCTATACACGAAATCACAGCTTGCCTATCTTCAATAATAATTAACAATTCCTCAACACATTCCCTCCATCTTCCTGATACCTTAAACTGTCCATTTAACAACTAATATTTTTAACTAACAAATCCATTCTTTTCCTAGGCTTTCCCATCTTATTATTATTATTATTATTATAATCAAAAGCAAGCGCTAAACCCAGAAGTGTTATACAGCGCCACTGGCTCAGAATTGTTTTGTTTTTAATCAAAGGAAATCAGTAAACCTGTAATGGTTATACAATGTCTGCGGGGTAAAAAGTATTTCAGATTAGATCCAAGGAAGGTGAAGATATGCCCAATTCCTCGGATCAAGAGCCCCTTACCAGCTTCATGGCACGCCTTCATGAGGCATTTGCTGAATTTCGAGCATGAAAGTGTCATGATGGCACTTACACACTTCATTAATAAGGACAATCTAAGTAGGATACACGGATACAGTAAAGCGCCGCATAACGACGTTGCGTTCAACGACGGACCGCATTTACGACGATGGCCCCATAAGATTTTAACGGCAGTGAAAAATTCCTGTCGCCTAGTGACGTCGTAGCCGTCGTAGTCTAGTGAGTGATGGTTGGCAGGGGATGTTGAGAGGGGCGCTAGAGCCCCCTCCTCGCCCCTCTTGCTCCTGACAATGCAGCCGGCACCCTACCTGCAGTGGTCAGAGGGTCAGGCCGCATCCTGCATATGACAGGCGAGAGTGACAAAAAATTCGCCTGGCCGTTGCATTGTTAACAGTTTTTTTATATACTATACTGTAGCTTTGATTGCTATTCCACAGTGTACTCCATAAAGGGCTCTGGTGGTCTGGTGGTTAACGCTCTCGCTTCACACGGCGAGGGCCTGGGTTCGATTCCCAGCCAGAGTAGAAACATTGGACGTGTTTCTTTCCACCTGTTGTCTATGTTCCCCATCAGTAAAATGGGTACCTGGGTGTTAGTCGACTGGTGTGGGTCGCATCCTGGGACACTGACCTAAGGAGGCCTGGTCACAGACCGGGCCGCGGGGGCGTTGACCCCCGGAACTCTCTCCAGATAAACTCCATATAAAAAAAATTATGTACTGTGTTACGTGTTTACCGCATCTCTTGACGGCATTATTTCCCTTGTGCTTAATATAATCTCTTGTTTTATTCATCATGGCCCAAAAGGTTTGTAGCATAAGAGCAAGAGGCTACATCATATATACCAGTTGTGTAGTATGCTATACCATCTAGGCTTGTGTAGGTACACTCTATAACCAAACCATACCACGGGCGGGATTTGAACCCGCGATCAGAGAGTCTCAAAACTCCAGACCGTCGTGGTTTGTTTGCAATCGTGTCATTACGATTTCGTGAGTCATATACACTCTATAACGTTAGCACAGTGACGAAATAGCCTCACGATGCATTTTTCAGAACGTATCCCCGTCGTTAAGCGTCTCATAAATGTACTGAAATTTGGAAGCTGATCAAAGATGGATTTCTAAAGTCATCACATAGAAACTAATTTCGGGTATGAAGTATATAGAATTGAGCAGAGAGCATCTTCACTGGCCAATTTGTTCTGAGAACCTTCCTCTGGCTATAGTTTACCAGAGTTTAAAATTTGAAGTTGATTGGATAAGGCATTCTAAAATTATAAGCGAAAATCTGAGAGGTAGTAAGTGGAAGCCAGGAACACAGTTCTTAACAATATTACTTAACTCTGGCATAAACTCTTTCGAAAATATAGCATTAAAGGCTCCCTAAATTCTATCGTTATATACTATTTTATATTTAAAATTCTCTACAATTCTGGTAGGTATATTGAGAGAAAAAATGAGGGTGAACCAGTGGTTGGATACTAATGTACACAGCGTAGCTGAACGAGTTTATTTTAGCGTACAAACTATACCACGGGCGGGGTTAGAACCCGCGATCAGAGTCATAAAACTCTAGACCGACACCCGTGGTATAGTTTGTTTGCAATCGTGCCATTACCATTTCGTGAGTCTTGTTCTAGCGTAGATTGTCGTCCTCGACATTATTATTATTAAAGATTAGCCGGTATTCTCCCGGCCCGGGCCTTTTCCAAGTGGTGGCCCGGCCTTGGCTCCCTCTTTAGGGAGTGTCTGAGACCTAAGTCTCCCATGGGAGGAGGCACAAGTACCTCCTCATCTTTGGGACCAACTGTCCCCAGGCCTAGCAACAAGCTAGGCCTCTCTGGTCTGTCATCCCCGCCCCAAGGGGGCTAATGGGAATGACAGTCTTATGAGCTAAAGGCTCGGGCTCAGGCACCTACCCTACCCTACCCTAGAAGGGTTAGGCATGGTGTCGATCGTCCTCGACACCACAAACAACGAAAACAAACAAGGGTACCTGTTGTTTACAACGATTACTATACAACTATCTAAACCTGCTGTACCTGGTTTCCTTATTACATACCAGTAAAATGTAAATTGTAAATTATAATAGCTACTAATTACTCTAATGTAATCCGAAAAAAAAACTTTTGTAGAGGAGGATGTTTCGAGTTTAGTTACCCAGTACCACAGCACTGAAACCATCACTTACCAGTAATCCAAAAACTACCCGTAAACGGTCCGAACGTATATATACGTTTTTACAACATTTGAATGTAAAAAAAAGTAGATCTTCTTTTTGTTTTTGTTTTTACATTTGAAAATGTGTAAAAAAAACTTAGATTTTTTTTGTTATATTTGAAAATATATAAAAAAAAAAACAGATCTGCTTGGACCGTTTACGGGTTAAAAACTACCCTTGTTTCTAACTTTGAGTACAGAACATAGAATGATTTTTCTGAAACTCTTTCATGGGTTTATCAGAGTGCTTTATATCTGGAGTTTACCTGGAGAGAGTTCCGGGGGTCAACGCCCCCGCGGCCCGGTCTGTGACCAGGCCTCCTTAGGTCAGTGTCCCAGTATGCGACCCACACCAGTCGACTAACACCCAGGTACCCATTTTACTGATGGGGAACATAGACAACAGGTGGAAAGAAACACGTCCAATGTTTCTACTCTGGCTGGGAATCGAACCCAGGCCCTCACCCTGTGAAGCGAGAGCGTTAACCACCAGGCCACCAGATATATACCGAAAAAAACGGTATTTTTTTTCTCTATTGACAAAATGGCATCTACACAGTCAAAAATCAGTATAAAGATATATGCATTAAGATATTCCAGCAGTTAGGACGCGATCAAAAAATATATTCTCTGCTAATTACTTGATAACAATATACAGTGGACCCCCGGTTAACGATATTTTTTCACTCCAGAAGTATGTTCAGGTGCCAGTGCTGACCGAATTTATTCCCATAAGGAATATTGTGAAGTAGATTAGTCCATTTCAGACCCCCAAACATACACGTACAAACGCACTTACATAAATACACTTACATAATTGGTCGCATTCGGAGGTGATCGTTATGCGGGGGTCCACTATATTTAATAAGACTGGTAAATTAAAAGATATAGAACTGAAAGCAAAAATCAGTATTTAGTTCTTAAAACCCTGGTCACAGACCGGGCCGCGGGGGCGTTGACCCCCGGAACTCTCTCCAGGTAAACTCCAGGTAAACACACAACTGTCTGTTTGTAGATTATCATAAGAGACATGATGCAGTATCTGATCTTAATTCAACAAATCCAAGTTTTTTTTAGCAATAACATTAAAATTTCCAAAGTATCACCTACACAGTCCAATCTTATAAGACGTCATCTTTCTTACGAAGTGCATCAGCAGAAATATTCACAGTCCAATCTTATAAGACGTCATCTTTCTTACGAAGTGCATCAGCAGAAATATTCACAGTCCGATCTTATAAGACGTCATCTTCCTTACGAAGTGCATCAGCAGAAATATTCACAGTCCAATCTTATAAGACGTCATCTTTCTTACGAAGTGCATCAGCAGAAATATTCACAGTCCAATCTTATAAGACGTCATCTTTCTTACGAAGTGCATCAGCAGAAATATTCGGAGGCTGATAAGAAGAGACATTCTTCAGTATTATTATTCATTTATTTAAAAAATTGGCAATCCAGGACAATAGTTCTTACATTCTAATCTCAATGGTTAATCATACAGCGGCTTTATTTTAGTATACCATGCAGAGAGGTTTCGTTTTTTTGGTAAACTCGCAGGTTAGGTTTCTGCCCAGGTGCATCTGACCCCAGCCGCTCACTACCCCGCTCATCCTTCAGCTTCCTCGGGCACTACCCTGCTCATCCTTCAGTTCCCTCGGGCACTACCCAACCCCTGTCCTTCCTTTTCTCACATTCATCTTCGCCTTCAGGTAAATTTGTGGTCGTCAATGTCATTGAAGTTCTCCTGGGAAATCAATGTAGTGTGGTTACCAAGCTTCTGCCATAACTCATTTATCTCAATTCGGTTTCTCTCTCTTCTTTCTACATAATTCCCACTTTGCCCTCTCTCTCCTTCCTTTCGTTCTCTTTCTTCATTTCTTTCTCCCCCCTCCAGTTCCCAGAAGCTTCCCTTTCATTTTTAAATAATTTATTCCCGTCTCCAGGCTCAGTCTGTCTCCAGGCTCAGTCTGTCTCCAGGCTCAGTCTGTCTCCAGGCTCAGTCTGTCTCCAGGTTCAGTCTGTCTCCAGGTTCAGTCTGTCTCCAGGTTCAGTCTTTCTCCACGTTCAGTCTGTCTCCAGGCTCAGTCTGTCTCCAGGTTCAGTCTGTCTCCAGGTTCAGTCTGTCTCCAGGTTCAGTCTATCTCCAGGCTCAGTCTGTCTCCAGGTTCAGTCTGTCTCCAGGCTCAGTCTGTCTCCAGGCTCAGTCTGTCTCAAGGTTCAGTCTTTATCCAGGTTCATTCTGTCTCCAGGTTCAGTCTGTCTCCAGGTTCAGTCTTTCTCCACGTTCAGTCTGTCTCCAGGCTCAGTCTGTCTCCAGGTTCAGTCTGTCTCCAGGTTCAGTCTGTCTCCTGGTTTAGTCTGTCTCCAGGTTCAGTCTTTCTCCACGTTCAGTCTGTCTCCAGGCTCAGTCTGTCTCCAGGTTCAGTCTGTCTCCAGGTTCAGTCAGTCTCCAGGTTCAGTCTGTCTCCAGGTTCAGTCTGTCTCCAGGTTCAGTCTATCTCCAGGTTCAGTCTGTCTCCAAGTTCAGTATTTCTCAAGGCTCAGTCTGTCTCCAGGTTCAGTCTGTCTCCAGGTTCAGTCTGTCTCCAGGTTCAGTCTGTCTCCAGGTTCAGTCTGTCTCCATGTTCAGTCTGTCTCCAGGCTCAGTCTATCTCCAGGTTCAGTCTTTCTCCAGGTTCAGTCTATCTCCAGGTTCAGTCTTTCTCCAGGCTCAGTCTGTCTCCAGCTCAGTCTATCTCCAGGTTCAGTCTGTCTCCAGGCTCAGTCTGTCTCCAGGCTCAATCTGTCTCCAGCTCAGTCTATCTCCAGGTTCAGTCTTCAGCTCAGTTTATCTCCAGGTTCAGTCTGTCTCAAGGTTCAGTCTTTCTCCAGGCTCAGTCTGTCTCCAGGTTCAGTCTGTCTCCAGGCTCAGTCTGTCTCCAGGCCCAGTCTGTCTCCAGATTCAGTCTGTCTCCAGGTTCAGTCTATCTCCAGGTTCAGTCTGTCTCCAGATTCAGTCTGTCTCCAGGCTCAGTCTGTCTCCAGATTCAGTCTGTCTCCAGGCTCAGTCTGTCTCCAGGTTCAGTCTGTCTCCAGGCTCAGTCTGTCTCCAGGTTCAGTCTGTCTCCAGGCTCAGTCTGTCTCCAGGCTCAGTCTGTCTCCAGGATCAGTCTGTCTCCAGGCTCAGTCTGTCTCCAGGCTCAATCTGTCTCCAGGTTCAGTCTGTCTCCAGGCTCAATTTGTCTCCAGGCTCAGTCTGTCTCCAGGTTCAGTCTGTCTCCAGGTTCAGTCTGTCTCCAGGTTCACTCTGTCTCCAGGCTCAATCTGTCTCCAGGTTCAGTCTGTCTCCAGGTTCAGTCTGTCTCCAGGCTCAATTTGTCTCCAGGCTCAGTCTGTCTCTAGGTTCAGTCTGTCTCCAGGTTCAGTCTTTCTCCAGGTTCAGTCTGTCTCCAGGTTCAGTCTGTCTCCAGACTCAATTTGTCTCCAGGCTCAGTCTGTCTCCAGGTTCAGTCTGTCTCCAGGTTCAGTCTGTCTCCAGGTTCAGTCTGTCTCCAGGCTCAATCTGTCTCCAGGTTCAGTCTGTCTCCAGGTTCAGTCTGTCTCCAGGCTCAATTTGTCTCCAGGCTCAGTCTGTCTCTAGGTTCAGTCTGTCTCCAGGTTCAGTCTTTCTCCAGGTTCAGTCTGTCTCCAGGTTCAGTCTGTCTCCAGGCTCAGTCTGTCTCCAGGCTCAGTCTGTCTCCAGGCTCAGTCTGTCTCCAGGTTCAGTCTGTCTCCAGGTTCAGTCTGTCTCCAGGTTCAGTCTGTCTCCAGGCTCAGTCTGTCTCCAGGTTCAGTCTGTCTCCAGGTTCAGTCTGTCTCCAGGTTCAGTCTGTCTCCAGGTTCAGTCTGTCTCCAGGTTCAGTCTGTCTCCAGGTTCAGTCTGTCTCCAGGCTCAGTCTGTCTCCAGGTTCAGTCTGTCTCCAGGTTCAGTCTGTCTCCAGGCTCAGTCTGTCTCCAGGCTCAGTCTGTCTCCAGGTTCAGTCTGTCTCCAGGCTCAGTCTGTCTCCAGGCTCAGTCTGTCTCCAGGCTCAGTCTGTCTCCAGGTTCAGTCTGTCTCCAGGCTCAGTCTGTCTCCAGGTTCAGTGTGTCTCCAGGTTCAGTCTATCTCCAGGCTCAGTCTGTCTCCAGGTTCAGTCTGTCTCCAGGCTCAGTCTGTCTCCAGGTTCAGTCTGTCTCCAGGGTCAATCTATCTCCAGGCTCAGTCTGTCTCCAGGTTCAGTCTGTCTCCAGGCTCAGTCTGTCTCCAGGTTCAGTCTGTCTCCAGGCTCAGTCTGTCTCCAGGCTCAATCTGTCTCCAGGTTCAGTCTGTCTCCAGGCTCAATTTGTCTCCAGGCTCAGCCTGTCTCCAGGTTCAGTCTGTCTACAGGTTCAGTCTGTCTCGAGGTTCAGTCTGTCTCCAGGTTCAGTCTGTCTCCAGGCTCAGTCTGTCTCCAGGTTCAGTCTGTCTCCAGGCTCAGTCTGTCTCCAGGTTCAGTCTGTCTCCAGGTTCAGTCTGTCTCCAGGTTCAGTCTGTCTCCAGGCTCAGTCTGTCTCCAGGTTCAGTCTGTCTCCAGGTTCAGTCTGTCTCCAGGTTCAGTCTGTCTCCAGGTTCAGTCTGTCTCCAGGCTCAGTCTGTCTCCAGGCTCAGTCTGTCTCCAGGTTCAGTCTGTCTCCAGATTCAGTCTGTCTCCAGGTTCAGTCTGTCTCCAGGCTCAGTCTGTCTCCAGGTTCAGTTTGTCTCCAGGTCTCAGTCTGTCTCAGGTTCAGTCTTTCTCCAGGTTCAGTCTGTTCAGTCTGTCTCCAGGCTCAGTCTGTCTCCAGGCTCAGTCTGTCTCCAGGTCTTTCTCCAGGTTCAGTCCAGGTTCAGTCCGTCTCCAGGCTCAGTCTGTCTCCAGGCTCAGTCTGTCTCCAGGTTCAGTCTGTCTCCAGATTCAGTCTGTCTCCAGGCTCAGTCTGTCTCCAGGTTCAGTCTGTCTCCAGGTTCAGTCTGTCTCCAGGTTCAGTCTGTCTCCAGGCTCATTCTTTCTCCAAGCTCAGTCTTTCTCCAGGTTCAGTCTATCCCCAGGCTTAGTCTATCTCCAGGCTCAGTCTATCTTTAGGTTCAGTCTATCTCCAGGCTCAGAATATCTCCAGGTTCAGTCTGTCTCCACGCTCAGTCTATCTCCAGGTCAGTCTGGCCCCAGCCTCAGACTACTTACCTACCTGGAGGGTATTCCGGGGATCAACGCCCCCGCTGCCCGGTCCACGACCAGGCCTCCCGGCTGATCCGGCACGACTTTAAGTATCCGTTCAGCTCCTTTTTGAAGACAGCCAGCGTCCTATTGGTAATTCTCCTTATGGCTAGTGGGAGGCTGTTGGACAGTCTTGGGCTCCGGACACTTATCGTGTTGTCTCTTAGTGTACTAATGACGCCCCTACTTTTCATTGGGGATATGTTGCATCGCCTGCCAAGTCTTTTGCTTTCGTAGGGAGTGATTTCTGTGTGCAGATTAGGGACCGGTCCCGTTAGGATTTTTCAGGTGTAGATTATAATGCATCTCTCGCCTGCGTTCCAGTGAGTACACGTCAAGTGCTTCCGAACGTTCCCAGTAGTTTAGGTGTTTTATGGAACTTATATATGTAGTAAAAGGTTCTCTGTACACTCTCTAGAGCTGCAGTTTCACCTGCCTTCAGTCGAGATGTTAATGTACAGCAGTATTCCAGCCTAGAGAGAACAAGTGATTTAAAAAGGATCATCACTGGATTGGCATCTCTTGTCTTGAATGTTCTCATTATCCATCCTATCAGTTTCCTCGCAGATGTGATAGTGACACTGTTGTGATCCTTGAAAGTGGGATCCTCAGACATTAACACCCCCAGGTCCTTCACATTACATTCCGTTCTAGTGTGTAATTAGAGTTTGTAGTATACTCAGTTCTTCCTATTATCTCCTCCAGTTTTCCATAACAGAGTAATTGGAATTTGTCTTCATTGAACATTATATTGCTCTCTGTTGTCCATTGAAAAACTTGGTTTATATCTTCTAGGAGATTTACACCATCTTCATGCATGACACACTCATGCAGATCCTAGTATCGTCTGCAAAGGACGATACGGTGGTATGGTTTATATCGCTGTCTGTGTCTGACTTGAAGATGAAGAGCAGGATGGGGGCGAGTACTGTGCCTTGCGGAACACAGCTCTTCACTATCTACAAGCAAAGTCTATCTCCAAGCACATGCTAGCTACAGGTTCAATCTAGCTCCAGGTCAGTCTAGCTCCAGGCCAGTCTAGCTACAGATCAGTCTAGCTCCAGATCAGTCTAGCTCCAGGTTAGTCTAGTTCCAGGTCAGTCTAGCTCCAGATCAGTGTCTAGCTCCAGATCAGTGTCTAGCTCCAGATCAGTGTCTAGCTCCAGATCAGTGTCTAGCTCCAGGCCAGTCTAGTTCCAGGTCAGTCTAGCTCCAGATCAGTCTAGCTTTAGGTTAGTCTAGTTCCAGGTCAGTCTAGCTCCAGGTCAGTTTAGCTCCAGGCCAGTATAGTTCTAAGTCAGTCTTGCCGCAGGCCAGTCTAGTTCCAGGTCAGTCTAGCTCCAGGTCAGTCTAGCTCCAGGTCAGTCTAGCTCCAGGTCAGTCTAGCTCCATGCCTACTCTGGCTCCAGGACAATCTTCCTCCAGGCCCAGTCTAGCTCCTGGCTCAGTCTAGCTCCAAGCCAGTCTAGCTCCAGGCCCAATCTAGCTCCTGACCCAGTCTAGCTCCAGGCCAGTCTAGTTCCAGGTCAGTCTAGCTCCTGACCCAGTCTAGCTCCAGACCAGTCTAGTTCCAGGTCAGTCTAGCTCCTGACCCAGTCTAGCTCCTAACCCAGTCTAACTCCTGACCCAGTCTAGCTCCTAACCCAGTCTAGCTCCTGACCCAGTCTAGCTCCTGACCCTGTCTAGCTCCTGACCCAGTCTAGCTCCTAACCCAGTCTAGCTCCTGACCCAGTCTAGCTCCTGACCCAGTCTAGCTCCTGACCCAGTCTAGCTCCTGACCCAGTCTAACTCCTGACCCAGTCTAGCTCCTGACCCAGTCTAGCTCCTGACCCAGTCTAGCTCCTGACCCAGTCTAACTCCTGACCCAGTCTAGCTCCTGACCCAGTCTAGCTCCTGACCCTGTCTAGCTCCTGACCCAGTCTAGCTCCTAACCCAGTCTAGCTCCTGACCCAGTCTAGCTCCTGACCCAGTCTAGCTCCTGACCCAGTCTAGCTCCTGACCCAGTCTAACTCCTGACCCAGTCTAGCTCCTGACCCAGTCTAGCTCCTGACCCAGTCTAGCTCCTGACCCAGTCTAACTCCTGACCCAGTCTAGCTCCTGACCCAGTCTAGCTCCTGACCCAGTCTAGCTCCTGACCCAGTCTAGCTCCTGACCCAGTCTAGCTCCTGACCCAGTCTAGCTCCTGACCCAGTCTAGCTCCTGACCCAGTCTAGCTCCTGACCCAGTCTAGCTCCTGACCCAGTCTAGCTCCTGACCCAGTCTAGCTCCTGACCCAGTCTAACTCCTGACCCAGTCTAACTCCTGACCCAGTCTAGCTCCTGACCCAGTCTAGCTCCTGACCCAGTCTAACTCCTGACCCAGTCTAGCTCCTGACCCAGTCTAGCTCCTGACCCAGTCTAACTCCTGACCCAGTCTAGCTCCTGACCCAGTCTAGCTCCTGACCCAGTCTAACTCCTGACCCAGTCTAGCTCCTGGCCCAGTCTAGCTCCTGGCCCAGTCTAACTCCTGACCCAGTCTAGCTCCTGACCCAGTCTAGCTCCTGACCCAGTCTAACTCCTGACCCAGTCTAGCTCCTGACCCAGTCTAGCTCCTGACCCAGTCTAACTCCTGACCCAGTCTAGCTCCTGGCCCAGTCTAGCTCCTGACCCAGTCTAACTCCTGACCCAGTCTAGCTCCTGGCCCAGTCTAGCTCCTGACCCAGTCTAGCTCCTGACCCAGTCTAACTCCTGACCCAGTCTAGCTCCTGACCCAGTCTAGCTCCTGACCCAGTCTAGCTCCTGACCCAGTCTAGCTCCTGACCCAGTCTAGCTCCTGACCCAGTCTAGCTCCTGACCCAGTCTAGCTCCTGACCCAGTCTAGCTCCTGACCCAGTCTAACTCCTGACACAGTCTAGCTCCTGGCCCAGTCTAACTCCTGACCCAGTCTAGCTCCTGACCCAGTCTAGCTCCTGACCCAGTCTAGCTCCTGACCCAGTCTAACTCCTGACCCAGTCTAGCTCCTGACCCAGTCTAGCTCCTGACCCAGTCTAGCTCCTGACCCAGTCTAACTCCTGACACTGTCTAGCTCCTGGCCCAGTCTAACTCCTGACCCAGTCTAGCTCCTGACCCAGTCTAGCTCCTGACCCAGTCTAGCTCCTGACCCAGTCTAACTCCTGGCCCAGTCTAGCTCCTGGCCCAGTCTAACTCCTGACCCAGTCTAACTCCTGACCCAGTCTAGCTCCTGACCCAGTCTAACTCCTGACCCAGTCTAGCTCCTGGCCCAGTCTAACTCCTAACCTAACTTGCTCTTCACTTACATTTTCCATTTTTAAAGTCTAATTTTTTGGGGTTTTCTATATTTTTTTGTGTCCTCTCGAAGCTTGAAAAAGCAATATTAATAATAACGTTTTTATCCATGTCACAATCATTCTTAAAATGTGATTTTAGCTTTTAGGTCGCACGCTAATGTTTATAATGTTTATAGTAAGTTAATCTACTTCTTAATAATCATTTAGGGCTAATAATTATTCGTAATAAATTAAAAACACGTTTTTTCACAGTGTTTACACAGTGGTAAAACTTACTTGTAAATGTTATGTAAACCAGGTTTTGTGGGTCACAGAAGATGTGTTTTAATATTTTTGGATATTACCTGGTTAAACCTCTTGGATATTACCTGGTTAAACCTCTTGGATATTACCTGGTTAAACCTCTTGGATATTACCTGGTTAAACCTCTTGGATATTACCTGGTTAAATCTCTTGGATATTACCTGGTTAAACCTCTTGGATATTACCTGGTTAAATCTCTTGGATATTACCTGGTTAAACCTCTTGGATATTACCTGGTTACACCTCTTGGATATTGCCTGGTTAAACCTCTTGGATATTACCTGGTTAAACCTTTTGGATATTACCTGGTTAAACCTCTTGGATATTACCTGGTTGAACCTCTTGGATATTACCTGGTTAAACCTTTTGGATATTACCTGGTTAAACCTCTTGGATATTTCCTGGTTAAACCTCTTGGATATTACCTGGTTAAACCTTTTGGATATTACCTGGTTACACCTCTTGGATATTGCCTGGTTAAACCTCTTGGATATTACCTGGTTAAACCTTTTGGATATTACCTGGTTAAACCTCTTGGATATTACCTGGTTAAATCTCTTGGATATTACCTGGTTAAACCTCTTGGATATTACCTGGTTAAACCTCTTGGATATTACCTGGTTAAACTTCTTGGATATTACCTGGTTAAACCTCTTGGATATTACCTGGTTGAACCTCTTGGATATTACCTGGTTAAACCTCTTGGATATTGCCTGGTTAAACCTCTTGGATATTACCTGGTTAAACCTTTTGGATATTACCTGGTTAAACCTCTTGGATATTTCCTGGTTAAACCTCTTGGATATTACCTGGTTAAACCTCTTGGATATTACCTGGTTAAACCTCTTGGATATTACCTGGTTAAACCTCTTGGATATTACCTGGTTAAACCTCTTGGATATTACCTGGTTAAA
The DNA here is from genome assembly GCF_038502225.1 of Cherax quadricarinatus. Taxonomy (NCBI): domain Eukaryota; kingdom Metazoa; phylum Arthropoda; class Malacostraca; order Decapoda; family Parastacidae; genus Cherax; species Cherax quadricarinatus. Next base: position 1,654,785 of record NC_091353.1, on the reverse strand, counting down.
CCTCTTGGATATTACCTGGTTAAATCTCTTGGATATTACCTGGTTAAACCTCTTGGATATTACCTGGTTAAACCTCTTGGATATTACCTGGTTAAACCTCTTGGATATTACCTGGTTAAACCTCTTGGATATTACCTGGTTAAACCTCTTGGATATTACCTGGTTAAACCTCTTGGATATTACCTGGTTAAATCTCTTGGATATTACCTGGTTAAACCTCTTGGATATTACCTGGTTAAACCTCTTGGATATTACCTGGTTAAACCTCTTGGATATTACCTGGTTAAACCTCTTGGATATTACCTGGTTGAAACTCTTGGATATTACCTGGTTAAACCTCTTGGATATTGCCTGGTTAAACCTCTTGGATATTACCTGGTTAAACCTTTTGGATATTACCTGGTTAAACCTCTTGGATATTTCCTGGTTAAACCTCTTGGATATTACCTGGTTAAACCTCTTGGATATTACCTGGTTAAACCTCTTGGATATTACCTGGTTAAACCTCTTGGATATTACCTGGTTAAACCTCTTGGATATTACCTGGTTAAACCTCTTGGATATTACCTGGTTAAACCTCTTGGATATTACCTGGTTAAACCTCTTGGATATTACCTGGTTAAACCTCTTGGATATTACCTGGTTAAACCTCTTGGATATTACCTGGTTAAATCTCTTGGATATTACCTGGTTAAACCTCTTGGATATTACCTGGTTAAACCTCTTGGATATTACCTGGTTGAACCTCTTGGATATTACCTGGTTAAACCTCTTGGATATTACCTGGTTGAACCTCTTGGATATTACCTGGTTAAACCTCTTGGATATTGCCTGGTTAAACCTCTTGGATATTACCTGGTTAAACCTTTTGGATATTACCTGGTTAAATCTCTTGGATATTTCCTGGTTAAACCTCTTGGATATTACCTGGTTAAACCTCTTCGATATTACCTGGTTAAACCTCTTGGATATTACCTGGTTAAATCTCTTGGATATTACCTGGTTGAACCTCTTGGATATTACCTGGTTACACATCTTGGATATTGCCTGGTTAAACCTCTTGGATATTACCTGGTTAAACCTTTTGGATATTACCTGGTTAAACCTCTTGGATATTTCCTGGTTAAACCTCTTGGATATTACCTGGTTAAACCTCTTGGATATTACCTGGTTAAACTTATTGGATATTACCTGGTTAAACCTCTTGGATATTACCTGGTTAAACCTCTTGGATATTACCTGGTTAAACCTCTATAACGAAGGATTATTTGGTGTTCTGGTAGCGTGGAGTAAATGATACGTCTTCGGAGGCTTCTTACTTTATTGTTAAGTCGTGGTGGGTACACAGGCTTGTGTGTTTGTGCCCATGGCCAGGGCAGGGCCATCCCACGAGAGAGAGCTGGGAGTACTTGTGTCTTCCTGCTAGGCCGCTGTGTGAGTGAGAGCGTGGCAAGGCCAGGCAGGCTGAAGTGGCCACCGAGAGGCCTGGCTACAGAGGGCAACACTTAAGTGGCGCGAAATATGAACTAAGCTGGCAGACAGCATGGGCTGTCTGTGCAGACGGTACAGGCTGTCTACACCTCTTGGATATTAATTGGTTAAACCTCTTGGACATTACCTGGTTAAACCTCTTGGATATTACCTGGTTAAACTTATTGGATATTACCTGGTTAAACCTCTTGGATATTACCTGGTTAAACTTATTGGATATTACCTGGTTAAACCTCTTGGATATTACCTGGTTAAACTTATTGGATATTACCTGGTTAAACCTCTTGGATATTACCTGGTTAAATCTCTTGGATATTACCTGGCTAAACCTCTTGGATATTACCTGGTTAAACCTCTTGGATATTACCTGGTTAAACCTCTTGGATATTACCTGGTTAAACCTCTTGGATATTGCCTGGTTAAACCTCTTGGATATTGCCTGGTTAAACCTCTTGGATATTACCTGGTTAAACCTTTTGGATATTACCTGGTTAAACCTCTTGGATATTGCCTGGTTAAACCTCTTGGATATTACCTGGTTAAACCTCTTGGATATTACCTGGTTAAACCTCTTGGATATTACCTGGTTAAACCTCTTGGATATTACCTGGTTAAACCTCTTGGATATTACCTGGTTAAACCTCTTGGATATTACCTGGTTAAACCTCTTGGATATTACCTGGTTAAACCTCTTGGATATTACCTAGTTAAACCTTTTGGATATTACCTAGTTAAACCTTTTGGATATTATCTTGTTAAACCTCTTGGATATTACCTGGTTAAACCTTTGGATTAATATTCTGAATAGAATCTGATTATTGTTTTTTAGGCTCTGATTTTTGTCTATACACTTTTTTAAGTAATGATATTATGATGTCATATGTGTGACTGTAGCTCCTGCGCCCTGTGTGACTGTAGCTCCTGGGCCCTGTGTGACTGTAGCTCCTGGGCCCTGTGTGACTGTAGCTCCTGGGCCCTGTGTGACTGTAGCTCCTGGGCCCTGTGTGACTGTAGCTCCTGGGCCCTATGTGGCTGTAGCTCCTGGGCCCTGTGTGACTGTAGCTCCTGGGCCCTGTGTGACTGTAGCTCCTGGGCCCTGTGTGACTGTAGCTCCTGGGCCCCATCCTTTCATGTATGGGAATCACAACTCTGGGCTACACATCAACTTTGACTGGATCAGTTGAGTTCCAGTACCTCAGAATAACGTATTTCCTGAGTGTGGATAGTTGCAAACCGAACTCTAGCTCCTGGGCCGCCCATATCTGGTGCATGCGTTCTCGAGGTCAGACCTCGATTTACACTACCAAAAACACCAGTTGACGGTCAGTCTCCACCTCCTGGACCCCCCTTTTCTCCATACTTTTAAATAATAATCACTCATACTAATGTTTATCTAAGTTTGCCTTTTAATACGGAGGAAAATTAAGATTACATCATTATTATCTCAAAGTAATTGTTAAATGTAATCTCAAAGTAATCACCATAATTACATTAAGATAATCTCATATATGAGTGAAATTTTTCACATTATTTCGGAGATTATTTTAGAATATGGCAGAACATGTCTTTAATATATGGACGAGATATATTAATGTAATCAATTACTTTTCATCAGCTGGAAGATGATTCTTGTGTATCCATAAGGTTTTTATGGTGGGATAAGCAAAGATAGTATGTGTCATGAGCGATAATATGTGTCATGAGCGATAATATGTGTCATGAACGATAATATGTGTCATGAGCGATAATATGTGTCATGAGCGATAGTATGTGTCATGAGCGATAATATGTGTCATGAGCGATAGTATGTGTCATGAGCGATAATATGTGTCATGAGCGATAGTATGTGTCATGAGCGATAATATGTGTCATGAACGATAATATGTGTCATGAGCGATAATATGTGTCATGAGCGATAATATGTGTCATGAGCGATAATATGTGTCATGAGCGATAATATGTGTCATGAGCGATAATATGTGTCATGAGCGATAATATGTGTCATGAGCGATAATATGTGTCATGAGCGATAATATGTGTCATGAGCGATAATATGTGTCATGAGCGATAATATGTGTCATGAGCGATAATATGTGTCATGAGCGATAATATGTGTCATGAGTGATAATATGTGTCATGAGCGATAATATGTGTCATGAGCGATAATATGTGTCATGAGCGATAATATGTGTCATGAGTGATAATATGTGTCATGAGCGATAATATGTGTCATGAGCGATAATATGTGTCATGAGCGATAATATGTGTCATGAGCGATAATATGTGTCATGAGCGATAATATGTGTCATGAGCGATAATATGTGTCATGAGCGATAATATGTGTCACGAGTGATAATATGTGTCATGAGCGATATGTGTCATGAGCGATAATATGTGTCATGAGTGATAATATGTGTCGTGAGCGATAATATGTGTCATGAGCGATAATATGTGTCATGAGTGATATGTGTCGTGAGCGATAATATGTGTCATGAGCGATAATATGTGTCATGAGCGATAATATGTGTCATGAGCGATAATATGTGTCATGAGCGATAATATGTGTCATGAGTGATAATATGTGTCATGAGCGATAATATGTGTCATGAGCGATAATATGTGTCATGAGCGATAATATGTGTCATGAGCGATAATATGTGTCATGAGCGATAATATGTGTCATGAGCGATAATATGTGTCATGAGCGATATGTGTCATGAGCGATAATATGTGTCATGAGCGATAATATGTGTCATGAGCGATAATATGTGTCATGAGTGATAATATGTGTCGTGAGCGATAATATGTGTCATGAGCGATAATATGTGTCATGAGTGATAATATGTGTCGTGAGCGATAATATGTGTCATGAGCGATAATATGTGTCATGAGCGATAATATGTGTCATGAGCGATAATATGTGTCATGAGCGATAATATGTGTCATGAGTGATAATATGTGTCATGAGCGATAATATGTGTCATGAGCGATAATATGTGTCATGAGCGATAATATGTGTCATGAGCGATAATATGTGATATGAGCGATAATATGTGTCGTGAGCGATAATATGTGTCATGAGCGATAATATGTGTCATGAGCGATAATATGTGTCATGAGCGATAATATGTGTCATGAGCGATAATATGTGTCATGGGCGATAATATGTGTCGTAAGCGATAATATGTGTCATGGGCGATAATATGTGTCATGGGCGATAATATGTGTCATGAGCGATATGTGTCACGAGCGATAATATGTGTCATGGGCGATAATATGTGTCATGAGCGATAATATGTGTCATGAGCGATAATATGTGTCATGAGCGATAATATGTGTCATGAGCGATAATATGTGTCATGGGCGATAATATGTGTCATGAGCGATAATATGTGTCATGAGCGATATGTGTCACGAGCGATAATATGTGTCATGGGCGATAATATGTGTCATGGGCGATAATATGTGTCGTGAGCGATAATATGTGTCATGGGCGATAATATGTGTCATGAGCGATAATATGTGTCATGAGCGATAATATGTGTCATGAGCGATAATATGTGTCATGAGCGATAATATGTGTCATGAGCGATATGTGTCACGAGCGATAATATGTGTCATGAGCGATAATATGTGTCATGAGCGATAATATGTGTCATGAGCGATAATATGTGTCATGAGCGATAATATGTGTCATGAGCGATAATATGTGTCATGAGCGATAATATGTGTCATGAGCGATAATATGTGTCATGAGCGATAATATGTGTCATGAGCGATATGTGTCATGAGCGATAATATGTGTCATGAGCGATATGTGTCATGAGCGATAATATGTGTCATGAGCGATATGTGTCATGAGCGATAATATGTGTCATGAGCGATAATATGTGTCATGAGCGATATGTGTCATGAGCGATAATATGTGTCATGAGCGATAATATGTGTCATGAGCAATAATATGTGTCATGAGCGATATGTGTCACGAGCGATAATATGTGTCATGAGCGATAATATGTGTCATGAGCGATAATATGTGTCATGAGCGATAATATGTGTCATGAGCGATAATATGTGTCATGAGCGATAATATGTGTCATGAGCGATAATATGTGTCATGAGCGATAATATGTGTCATGAGCGATAATATGTGTCATGAGCGATAATATGTGTCATGAGCGATATGTGTCATGAGCGATAATATGTGTCATGAGCGATATGTGTCATGAGCGATAATATGTGTCATGAGCGATATGTGTCATGAGCGATAATATGTGTCATGAGCGATAATATGTGTCATGAGCGATATGTGTCATGAGCGATAATATGTGTCATGAGCGATAATATGTGTCATGAGCAATAATATGTGTCATGAGCGATAATATGTGTCGTGAGCGATAATATGTGTCATGAGCGATAGTATGTGTCATGAGCGATAATATGTGTCATGAGCGATAATATGTGTCATGAGCGATAATATGTGTCGTGAGCGATAATATGTGTCATGAGCGATAATATGTGTCATGAGCGATAATATGTGTAATGAGCGATAATATGTGTCGTGAGCGATAATATGTGTCATGAGCGATAGTATGTGTCATGAGCGATAATATGTGTCATGAGCGATAATATGTGTCATGAGCGATAATATGTGTCGTGAGCGATAATATGTGTCATGAGCGATAATATGTGTCATGAGCGATAATATGTGTAATGAGCGATAATATGTGTCATGAGCGATAATATGTGTCATGAGCGATAATATGTGTCATGAGCGATAATATGTGTCATGAGCGATAATATGTGTCATGAGCGGTAATATGTGTCATGAGCGATAATATGTGTCATGAGCGATAATATGTGTCATGAGCGGTAATATGTGTCATGAGCGATAATATGTGTCATGAGCGGTAATATGTGTCATGAGCGATATGTGTCATGAGCGATAATATGTGTCATGAGCGATAATATGTGTCATGAGCGATAATATGTGTCATGAGCGATAATATGTGTCATGAGCGATAATATGTGTCATGAGCGATAATATGTGTCATGAGCGATAATATGTGTCATGAGCGATAATATGTGTCGTGAGCGATAATATGTGTCATGAGCGATAATATGTGTCATGAGCGATAATATGTGTCATGAGCGATTTTGCGGGAAGATACAGTACTCGCTAAATGTATTTTGTGTGAAGGTAATGTGTTCAGGGGAGTATTCAGGGAGAGGTAGGGTGTGTCAGAGTGTGTTTTCGGAAAGATAGGGTGTGTCAGAGTGTGTTTTCGGAAAGATAGGGTGTGTTAGAGTGTGTTTTCGGAAAGATAGGGTGTGTTAGAGTGTGTTTTCGGAAAGACAGGGTGTGTCAGAGTGTGTTTTCGGAAAGGTAGGGTGTGTCAGAGTGTGTTTTCGGAAAGATAGGGTGTGTCAGAGTGTGTTTTCGGAAAGACAGGGTGTGTCAGAGTGTGTTTTCGGAAAGATAGGGTGTGTCAGAGTGTGTTTTCGGAAAGATAGGGTGTGTCAGAGTGTGTTTTCGGAAAGACAGGGTGTGTCAGAGTGTGTTTTCGGAAAGATAGGGTGTGTCAGAGTGTGTTTTCGGAGAGATAGGGTGTGTCAGAGTGTGTTTTCGGAAAGATAGAGTGTGTCAGAGTGTGTTTTCGGAAAGACAGGGTGTGTCAGAGCGTGTTTTCGGAAAGATAGGGTGTGTCAGAGTGTGTTTTCAGAAAGATAGGGTGTGTCAGAGTGTGTTTTCGGAAAGATAGGGTGTGTCAGAGAGTGTTTTCGGAAACATAGGGTGTGTCAGAATGTGTTGTCGGAAAGATAGGGTGTGTCAGAGTGTGTTGTCGGAAAGATAGGGTGTGTCAGAGAGTGTTTTCGGAAAGATAGGGTGTGTCAGAGTGTGTTGTCGGAAAGATAGGGTGTGTCAGAGTGTGTTGTCGGAAAGATAGGGTGTGTCAGAGTGAGTTTTCGGAAAGATAGGATGTGTCAGAGTGTGTTATCGGAAAGATAGTGTGTGTCAGAGTGTGTTTTCGGAAAGATAGTGTGTGTCAGAGTGTGTTGTCGGAAAGATAGGGTGTGTCAGAGAGTGTTTTCGGAAACATAGGGTGTGTCAGAATGTGTTGTCGGAAAGATAGGGTGTGTCAGAGTGTGTTGTCGGAAAGATAGGGTGTGTCAGAGAGTGTTTTCGGAAAGATAGGGTGTGTCAGAGTGTGTTGTCGGAAAGATAGGGTGTGTCAGAGTGTGTTTTCGGAAAGATAGGGTGTGTCAGAGTGTGTTTTCGGAAAGATAGGGTGTGTCAGAGTGTGTTTTCGGAAAGATAGGGTGTGTCAGAGTGTGTTTTCGGAAAGATAGCGTGTGTCAGAGCGTGTTTTCGGAAAGATAGGGTGAGTCAGAGTGTGTTTTCGGAAAGATAGGGTGTGTCAGAGTGTGTTTTCGGAAAGATAGGGTGTGTCAGAGTGTGCTTTCGGAAAGATAGGGTGTGTCAGAGTGTGCTTTCGGAAAGATAGGGTGTGTCAGAGTGTGTTTTCGGAAAGATAGGGTGTGCCAGAGTGTGTTGTCGGAAAGATAAGGTGTGTCAGAATGTGTTTTCGGAAAGATAGGGTGTGTCAGAGTGTGTTTTTGGAAAGATAGGGTGTGTCAGAGTGTGTTTTTGGAAAGATAGGGTGTGTCAGAGTGTGCTTTCGGAAAGATAGGGTGTGTCAGAGTGTGTTTTCGGAAAGATAGGGTGTGTCAGAGTGTGCTTTCGGAAAGATAGGGTGTGTCAGAATGTGTTTTCGGAAAGATAGGGTGTGTCAGAATGTGCTTTCGGAAAGATAGGGTGTGTCAGAATGTGTTTTCGGAAAGATAGGGTGTATCAGAGAGTGTTGTCGGAAATATAGGGTGTGTCAGAATGTGTTTTTGGAAAGATAGGGTGTGTCAGAATGTGTTTTCGGAAAGATAGGGTTTGTCAGAGTGTGTTTTCGGAAAGATAGGGTGTGTCAGAGTGTGCTTTCGGAAAGATAGGGTGTGTCAGAGTGTGTTTTCGGAAAGATAGGGTGTGTCAGAATGTGTTTTTGGAAAGATAGGGTGTGTCAGAATGTGTTTTCGGAAAGATAGTGTGTGTCAGAGTGTGTTTTCGGAAAGATAGGGTGTGTCAGAATGTGTTTTCGGAAAGATAGGGTGTGTCAGAATGTGTTGTCGGAAAGATAGGGTGTGTCAGAATGTGTTGTCGGAAAGATAGGGTGTGTCAGAGTGTGTTTTCGGAAAGATAGGGTGTGTCAGGGTGTGTTTTCGGAAAGATAGGGTGTGTCAGAATGTGTTGTCGGAAAGATAGGGTGTGTCAGAGTGTGTTTTCGGAAAGATAGGGTGTGTCAGAGTGTGTTTTCGGAAAGATAGGGTGTGTTAGAGTGTGTTTTCGGAAAGACAGGGTGTGTCAGAGTGTGTTTTCGGAAAGGTAGGGTGTGTCAGAGTGTGTTTTCGGAAAGATAGGGTGTGTCAGAGTGTGTTTTCGGAAAGACAGGGTGTGTCAGAGTGTGTTTTCGGAAAGATAGGGTGTGTCAGAGTGTGTTTTCGGAAAGATAGGGTGTGTCAGAGTGTGTTTTCGGAAAGACAGGGTGTGTCAGAGTGTGTTTTCGGAAAGATAGGGTGTGTCAGAGTGTGTTTTCGGAGAGATAGGGTGTGTCAGAGTGTGTTTTCGGAAAGATAGAGTGTGTCAGAGTGTGTTTTCGGAAAGACAGGGTGTGTCAGAGCGTGTTTTCGGAAAGATAGGGTGTGTCAGAGTGTGTTTTCAGAAAGATAGGGTGTGTCAGAGTGTGTTTTCGGAAAGATAGGGTGTGTCAGAGAGTGTTTTCGGAAACATAGGGTGTGTCAGAATGTGTTGTCGGAAAGATAGGGTGTGTCAGAGTGTGTTGTCGGAAAGATAGGGTGTGTCAGAGAGTGTTTTCGGAAAGATAGGGTGTGTCAGAGTGTGTTGTCGGAAAGATAGGGTGTGTCAGAGTGTGTTGTCGGAAAGATAGGGTGTGTCAGAGTGAGTTTTCGGAAAGATAGGATGTGTCAGAGTGTGTTATCGGAAAGATAGTGTGTGTCAGAGTGTGTTTTCGGAAAGATAGTGTGTGTCAGAGTGTGTTGTCGGAAAGATAGGGTGTGTCAGAGAGTGTTTTCGGAAACATAGGGTGTGTCAGAATGTGTTGTCGGAAAGATAGGGTGTGTCAGAGTGTGTTGTCGGAAAGATAGGGTGTGTCAGAGAGTGTTTTCGGAAAGATAGGGTGTGTCAGAGTGTGTTGTCGGAAAGATAGGGTGTGTCAGAGTGTGTTTTCGGAAAGATAGGGTGTGTCAGAGTGTGTTTTCGGAAAGATAGGGTGTGTCAGAGTGTGTTTTCGGAAAGATAGGGTGTGTCAGAGTGTGTTTTCGGAAAGATAGCGTGTGTCAGAGCGTGTTTTCGGAAAGATAGGGTGAGTCAGAGTGTGTTTTCGGAAAGATAGGGTGTGTCAGAGTGTGTTTTCGGAAAGATAGGGTGTGTCAGAGTGTGCTTTCGGAAAGATAGGGTGTGTCAGAGTGTGCTTTCGGAAAGATAGGGTGTGTCAGAGTGTGTTTTCGGAAAGATAGGGTGTGCCAGAGTGTGTTGTCGGAAAGATAGGGTGTGTCAGAATGTGTTTTCGGAAAGATAGGGTGTGTCAGAGTGTGTTTTTGGAAAGATAGGGTGTGTCAGAGTGTGTTTTTGGAAAGATAGGGTGTGTCAGAGTGTGCTTTCGGAAAGATAGGGTGTGTCAGAGTGTGTTTTCGGAAAGATAGGGTGTGTCAGAGTGTGCTTTCGGAAAGATAGGGTGTGTCAGAATGTGTTTTCGGAAAGATAGGGTGTGTCAGAATGTGCTTTCGGAAAGATAGGGTGTGTCAGAATGTGTTTTCGGAAAGATAGGGTGTATCAGAGAGTGTTGTCGGAAATATAGGGTGTGTCAGAATGTGTTTTTGGAAAGATAGGGTGTGTCAGAATGTGTTTTCGGAAAGATAGGGTTTGTCAGAGTGTGTTTTCGGAAAGATAGGGTGTGTCAGAGTGTGCTTTCGGAAAGATAGGGTGTGTCAGAGTGTGTTTTCGGAAAGATAGGGTGTGTCAGAATGTGTTTTTGGAAAGATAGGGTGTGTCAGAATGTGTTTTCGGAATGATAGTGTGTGTCAGAGTGTGTTTTCGGAAAGATAGGGTGTGTCAGAATGTGTTTTCGGAAAGATAGGGTGTGTCAGAATGTGTTGTCGGAAAGATAGGGTGTGTCAGAATGTGTTGTCGGAAAGATAGGGTGTGTCAGAGTGTGTTTTCGGAAAGATAGGGTGTGTCAGGGTGTGTTTTCGGAAAGATAGGGTGTGTCAGAATGTGTTGTCGGAAAGATAGGGTGTGTCAGAGTGTGTTTTCGGAAAGATAGGGTGTGTCAGAGTGTGTTTTCGGAAAGGTAGGGTGTGTCAGAGTGTGTTTTCGGAAAGATAGGGTGTGTCAGAGCGTGTTTTCGGAAAGATAGGGTGTGTCAGAGTGTGTTTTCGGAAAGATAGGGTGTGTCAGAGTGTGTTTTTGGAAAGATAGGGTGTGTCAGAATGTGTTTTCGGAAAGGTAGGGTGTGTCAGAGTGTGTTTTCGGAAAGATAGGGTGAGTCAGAGTGTGTTTTCGGAAAGATAGTGTGTCTCAGAGTGTGTTTTCGGAAAGATAGGGTGTGTCAGAGTGTGTTTTCGGAAAGGTAGGGTGTGTCAGAGTGTGTTTTCGGAAAGATAGGGTGTGTCAGAGCGTGTTTTCGGAAAGATAGGGTGTGTCAGAGTGTGTTTTCGGAAAGATAGGGTGTGTCAGAGTGTGTTTTTGGAAAGATAGGGTGTGTCAGAGTGTGTTTTCGGAAAGGTAGGGTGTGTCAGAGTGTGTTTTCGGAAAGATAGGGTGTGTCAGAGTGTGTTTTCGGAAAGATAGTGTGTGTCAGAGTGTGTTTTCGGAAAGATAGGGTGTGTCAGAGTGTGTTTTCGGAAAGATAGTGTGTGTCAGAGTGTGTTTTTGGAAAGATAGGGTGTGTCAGAGTGTGTTTTCGGAAAGATAGTGTGTGTCAGAGTGTGTTTTCGGAAAGATAGGGTGTGTCAGAGTGTGTTTTCGGAAAGATAGGGTGTGTCAGAGTGTGTTTTCGGAAAGGTAGGGTGTGTCAGAGTGTGTTTTCGGAAAGGTAGGGTGTGTCAGAGTGTGTTTTCGGAAAGACAGGGTGTGTCAGAGTGTGTTTTCGGAAAGATAGGGTGTGTCAGAGTGTGTTTTCGGAAAGACAGGGTGTGTCAGAGTGTGTTTTCGGAAAGATAGGGTGTGTCAGAGTGTGTTTTCGGAAAGACAGGGTGTGTCAGAGTGTGTTTTCGGAAAGATAGGGTGTGTCAGATTGTGTTTTTGGAAAGATAGGGTGTGTCAGAGTGTGTTTTCGGAAAGATAGGGTGTGTCAGAGTGTGTTTTCGGAAAGACAGGGTGTGTCAGAGTGTGTTTTCGGAAAGATAGGGTGTGTCAGAGTGTGTTTTCGGAAAGATAGGGTGTGTCAGAGTGTGTTTTCGGAAAGATAGGGTGTGTCAGAGTGTGTTTTCGGAAAGATAGGGTGTGTCAGAGATGATGATGATTCAAGGCACTTACATCTACGGAAATTGAGTTATTAAACAGTTATTTAGCGATTATTGATGCCTTGAAGCTTCAATAATCGCTATTTCTAACACATAGAATAAAGGCTAATTCATCTCCGACGAATTAGCAAGAATTCTCCTCAAAAAACAAACCCGACCATCACATAGCTGCTACCACTACCACTGATGCTACTTCTACCATAAGTAATACCACTACCTACGACTATTATGCTCTGCGCTTTACACTGTACCTGCATATATACCCCTGAGTCCCCAGCACTGTTTGTAACGGCTTGACAAAGTTCCTGGAGAGCGAAACGTTGCCACAATAAAACGTCACATTAGTTGCACTTGTGTCCTTTTACCTAACATATTGTTGGAATTCGACCAACATTGTTACAAGTTAAGATAGCATGTTTCTACCATGCTTCACTATTGTACTCGGAGTTAACTTTGACTCCACTGCCAAGCGAGGTATAACAAGCGATGCTCTTTTATCACCTGTGCTAACCCAGCTCACCATCTCTATACTGCGCTTATTCAGCCACCCATCACAAACACTCCAGTCGCTCACTACCAAGACTAACACCTGGAAACAGCAATGAATTCAGTATTAAATGTTGTACTGGGTACTGAACGTGGGCTTATGAGGACTCCACTGCAAGATAATCCCACCTCATCAGACTTGACACCTCGGCTCTAAATGCCATCTGGAAGATGTCCAACAACAGAGCCCGACTCACTAGAGACATAATACAACACCTGGACTACTTACTTCGAAGACAGTATTAAGCGTTCTCACAATCTCTTTATAATTCTGCTATTATACCTCTCTGCACCTGCCCCTATCAACTAATCCACTCTTCCTGCCATTGTAAGATGGAACTTTAAAGACGTCTAGTATTTCTCTAAGAACGCCACAATTATTGACATGTATCTCTGCACAGTGTGATAAAGTGCCTTGCCTATTGTTGTCTTGTTGCCAACTATGTACATCCGGCACGGTCTTCACGAGACCCAGCAGTCATGAACTACTTAGGGTGAAGCACAAATCTAGTGCCACACAGTGCCTTGCTGCTGTCTCTAACCTCTTCTCTTTATCTCTCTTCTTTTAGCCCTTCCTCTTTTCCCCTACTCTTTTCCTATCCCCACTTCCCATTCACCTCTCAAGGGTCTTTGCATAAGAGTAAGTCTATCTATCTATCAATCTCAATTTAGTGTCAGTGCCAACATGGAGGGACTGTCTTCTGAGGCTACAACCCAGTGACGGGGTGAATTAGCTCCGATGCGTCAGGTCTTGTTACAACTTTCTGTACCTCAATCAGATAAAGGTATATCTTTCCACAACGATATTGATAAATACCATTCTATATATGACTAGATAATCCTTCCTATTGTTATAAATAGAATCTTTGATGGTTACTTTAGGAGCTTGGCAATACACTGTTTTAATGGAGTACGTCTTGGACACAAATAAACAGTGCTTTCACTGGAGGGTTCTCAACTTAAGGGACACGTCAGTTCCCCTGTCTTCTAATAACATGTTCATTTTCAGCGGTAATTTACCTTGTTCATAATTACTGTTATATTAACTTTGTCTGCTTTCGTAAGGTGAAGTCCAGGATCATTTCTTAGTTCATGTTATGACTTAACAAATCTTTCAGGACACTTGTGTTGTTGGTCAGGACAGTTACTACCAACACTGTTGGTCAGGACAGTTACTACCATCACTGTTGGTCAGGACAGTTACTACCTTCACTGTTGGTCAGGACAGTTACTACCAACACTGTTGGTCAGGACAGTTACAACCATCACTGTTGGTCAGGACAGTTACTACCAACACTGTTGGTCAGGACAGTTACTACCATCACTGTTGGTCAGGACAGTTACTACCATCACTGTTGGTCAGGACAGTTACTACCATCACTTTTGATCAGGACAGTTACTACCTTCACTGTTGGTCAGGACAGTTACAACCATCACTGTTGGTCAGGACAGTTACTACCTTCACTGTTGGTCAGGACAGTTACTACCAACACTGTTGGTCAGGACAGTTACTACCATCACTTTTGATCAGGACAGTTACTACCATCACTGTTGGTCAGGACAGTTACTACCTTCACTGTTGGTCAGAACAGTTACTATCATCACTGTTGGTCAGGACAGTTACTACCATCACTGTTGATCAGGACAGTTACTACCTTCACTGTTGGTCAGAACAGTTACTACCTTCACTGTTGGTCAGGACAGTTACTACCAACACTGTTGGTCAGGACAGTTACTACCAACACTGTCGGTCAGGACAGTTACTACCATCACTGTTGATCAGGACAGTTACTATCATCACTGTTGGTCAAGACAGTTACTACCAACACTGTTGGTCAGGACAGTTACTACCAACACTGTTGGTCAGGACAGTTACTACCAACACTGTTGGTCAGGTCAGTTACTACCAACACTGTTGGTCAGGACAGTTACTACCATCACTGTTGATCAGGACAGTTACTATCATCACTGTTGGTCAGGACAGTTACTACCAACGCTGTTGGTCAGGTCAGTTACTACCAACACTGTTGGTCAGGACAGTTACTACCAACACTGTTGGTCAGGACAGTTACTACCAACACTGTTGGTCAGGACAGTTACTACCAACGCTGTTGGTCAGGACAGTTACTACCAACACTGTTGGTCAGGACAGTTACTACCAACACTGTTGGTCAGGACAGTTACTACCAACACTGTTGGTCAGGAAAGTTACTACCAACACTGTTGGTCAGGACAGTTACTACCAACGCTGTTGGTCAGGACAGTTACTACCAACACTGTTGGTCAAGACAGTTACTACCAACACTGTTGGTCAGGTCAGTTACTACCAACACTGTTGGTCAGGACAGTTACTACCAACACTGTTGGTCAGGACAGTTACTACCAACACTGTTGGTCAGGACAGTTACTACCAACGCTGTTGGTCAGGACAGTTACTACCAACACTGTTGGCCAGGTCAGTTACTACCAACACTGTTGGTCAGGACAGTTACTACCAACACTGTTGGTCAGGACAGTTACTACCAACACTGTTGGTCAGGACAGTTACTACCAACACTGTTGGTCAGGACAGTTACTACCAACACTGTTGGTCAGGACAGTTACTACCAACACTGTTGGTCAGGACAGTTACTACCAACACTGTTGGTCAGGACAGTTACTACCAACACTGTTGGTCAGGACAGTTACTACCAACACTGTTGGTCAGGACAGTTACTACCAACGCTGTTGGTCAGGACAGTTACTACCAACACTGTTGGTCAAGACAGTTACTACCAACACTGTTGGTCAGGTCAGTTACTACCAACACTGTTGGTCAGGACAGTTACTACCAACACTGTTGGTCAGGACAGTTACTACCAACACTGTTGGTCAGGACAGTTACTACCAACACTGTTGGTCAGGACAGTTACTACCAACACTGTTGGTCAGGACAGTTACTACCATCACTGTTGGTCAGGACAGTTACTACCAACACTGTTGGTCAGGACAGTTACTACCAACATTGTTGGTCAAGACAGTTACTACCAACACTGTTGCTCAGGACAGTTACTACCAACACTGTTGGTCAGGACAGTTACTACCATCACTGTTGCTCAGGACAGTTACTACCAACACTGTTGGTCAGGACAGTTACTACCATCACTGTTGCTCAGGACAGTTACTACCAACACTGTTGGTCAGGACAGTTACTACCAACACTGTTGCTCAGGACAGTTACTACCAACACTGTTGGTCAGGACAGTTACTACCAACGCTGTTGGTCAGGACAGTTACTACCATCACTGTTGCTCAGGACAGTTACTACCAACACTGTTGGTCAGGACAGTTACTACCAACACTGTTGGTCAGGACAGTTACTACCAACACTGTTGGTCAGGACAGTTACTACCAACATTGTTGGTCAGGACAGTTACTACCAACATTGTTGGTCAGGACAGTTACTACCAACACTGTTGGTCAGGACAGTTACTACCAACATTGTTGGTCAGGACAGTTACTACCAACATTGTTGGTCAGGACAGTTACTACCAACACTGTTGCTCAGGACAGTTACTACCAACACTGTTGGTCAGGACAGTTACTACCAACATTGTTGGTCAGGACAGTTACTACCAACACTGTTGGTCAGGACAGTTACTACCATCACTGTTGGTCAGGACAGTTACTACCAACACTGTTGGTCAGGACAGTTACTACCAACACTGTTGGTCAGGACAGTTACTACCATCACTGTTGGTCAGGATGTCCAGACAATAAATTCAAATATCGTTAAAGATTTTAGAATGTGTATTGATTACGTTCGTTCAACAATTGAATAACAGTGGAGTTAAATTTCTAATAAGAGGTCTTGCTGACGGATTAAGTCTATTCTTACCTCTTAGCTATTCATATTCATATAAGAATCTGAGCTGTAATAAACCAAATGTATCTAGTGATAAAGCAAGAATGTTTTTAGGATCAAATTTAGTGACACTGGAGAAGCAGAACCTATAGTGGTAATGTTTGTTTCACCAGTGGAATCCAATACGATTATCATAAGGAATGTCAAGTTGACATCACTTATTTAGACACATGTAAATGGACACTAAGAAAGAGAGATTACATTTAAAATAAGCTAGGAAGACAAACTTATTAAATAACTTAAAATATCCACAAATAAACAGATTAGTCTTCCCTGAAGGAACTGGTTATCCATCGGCAGGAGGACATTGATATGTATATTGTAACATAATCATCGATCATTTTGAGGAATTATTAAAGAAACAAAATAATTGTTGACGTAGTAATTGCGAATATATAATTATCTTCATGTTTATTTATATCCTACGTATTTACTTACTTACAAATAGCAACGTAACTAGAACAGAAATTAGTAATTGTTATGGATTTCCTTGATTTCGATAAGTAACAGGTTTTTACTGACGCTTTGTGGGCAATTATTTGAGTCATCGTACGTCTGGCAAGTGGTGAAGGATATAACCCATGACCCTCTATAATACCAGATTTGTTAGCATTCCACCTTTAGAGCGGCTCTCACCTCTGCATTCCACCTCTAGAGCGGGTCACACCTCTGCATCCCACCTCTAGAGCGGCTCATACCTCTCCATTCCACCTCTAGAGCGGCTCACACCTCTGCATTCCACCTCTAGAGCGGATCACACCTCTCCATTCCACCTCTAGAGCGCCTCACACCTCTGCATTCCACCTCTAGAGCGGCTCACACCTCTTCATTCCACCTCTAGAGCGGGTCACACCTCTCCATTCCACCTCTAGAGCGGCTCACACCTCTGCATTCCACCTCTAGAGCGGGTCACACCTCTGCATTCCACCTCTAGAGCGCCTCACACCTCTCCATTCCACCTCTAGAGCGGCTCACACCTCTGCATTCCGCCTCTAGAGCGGGTCACACCTCTGCATTCCACCTCTAGAGCGGGTCACACCTCTCCATTCCACCTCTAGAGCGGCTCACACCTCTGCATTCCACCTCTAGAGCGGGTCACACCTCTGCATTCCACCTCTAGAGCGCCTCACACCTCTCCATTCCACCTCTAGAGCGGCTCACACCTCTGCATTCCGCCTCTAGAGCGGGTCACACCTCTGCATTCCACCTCTAGAGCGCCTCACACCTCTCCATTCCACCTCTAGAGCGCCTCACACCTCTGCATTCCACCTCTAGAGCGGCTCACACCTCTGCATTCCACCTCTAGAGCGCCTCACACCTCTCCATTCCACCTCTAGAGCGGCTCACACCTCTGCATTCCGCCTCTAGAGCGGGTCACACCTTTCCATTCCACCTCTAGAGCGCCTCACACCTCTGCATTCCACCTCTAGAGCGGCTCACACCTCTGCATTCCACCTCTAGAGCGGCTCACACCTCTCCATTCCACCTCTAGAGCGGCTCACACCTCTGCATTCCGCCTCTAGAGCTGGTCACACCTTTCCATTCCACCTCTAGAGCGCCTCACACCTCTGCATTCCACCTCTAGAGCGGCTCACACCTCTCCATTCCACCTCTAGAGCGGCTCACACCTCTCCATTCCACCTCTAGAGCGGCTCACACCTCTGCATCCCACCTCTAGAGTGACTCACACCTCTGCATTCCACCTCTAGAGCGGCTCACACATCTCCATTCCACCTCTAGAGCGGCTCACACCTCTCCATTCCACCTCTAGAGCGCCTCACGCCTTTGCATCCCACCCAATACGTAATACTTTGTAATGCCAGAAATGCTTTCTATAGCAAGGGCGTTTTCTGTCAATTAGTTACATATGTCAATCACTCTAATTGTATATTATACCGTACTCAATAGAAACAAAATTTGCTTTGTAAAATGGAGTCTTCATCACGTCTTGAAGTTCAGGAGGAAGGACTAACTATTCGTAGGTTTCATTCTGATTATAACTGTCTTCTTTTTCATGTGAATGTTTGTGGAATGAAGAGTTACGGACGAGTTATTACTTGGAAAATAAACCACTGGGGGATTCAAACAGAAGTTGAGAACCTCTGTATAATTTAAATAAATGTATAGTAGGAAATCGTGTACTTGTTGGGTCTGTGGATGACTGTGAACCAGCATACGAGCAGACGAGACTAAATCTCCCGTTTGTGGTAAAGAAAGTTATACAATGCAGTTTAACTAAAACTTTGGAAGATAATTTAACTTCTGAAAGACAACTCAGTCATTTGAGTAATTTAGTAAATAGTTTGGAAAGATGTAAGTGAAACCTCGGTTTTCGTACACCCTAGTTTGTAGGTAAAACTATGTTATTCTATATAAAATGTATTTTTGTTAATAATTTATAAGTGTCTGGAACGGATTAATTGGATTTACATTATTTCTTATTGAAAATATTAACAAAAAATACACTTTATTGAGAATAACTATAGTTTTACATACAAACTAGGGCATACGAAAACCGAAGACTGAGTAGTCTATTTTCAAGAAGCTATTATCTGGGTTACGTAAACTATTAAGAATTGTAAATGAATTGAGGAGGTGACTTTTCAGAAGGGGATTGGATAAAAATAATCGTCTAATGATTAGGTGTGGGACGCTTATTATAGGCTCACTCTCGAGGAAATAGAGAAAGAACTTAAGAGTTTCTGGGACAATACTGATAAAGAATTTACTGAATCTAAGCCTTCATAACAATACAAACTCGATAAGAGAGAGAGAGAGAGAGAGAGGACAGCGAGAAGCAAGCTTTTATACCACAAGACGGGCAGCCAGCAGCAACTTCACTCTGGCTGTACCCTTCTCCAGAAAATCACTTCATCTGAGATCATTTATCCCCAGGATGACTAATCTGGAACACATTCGTACAGCATTATGATGTCAACGAGATGAAGTCAATTGTTCAAATGAAAATGCTGGCCCACAGATGGTACACAGGTGGTTCACAGATGGCACCATCTTCATCCTGTTCCCTACTTGTATGTCTCACAACAATAAAAATACATCCAAATGAGCTGATGTAGGTAACAGCTCTTAGCTTGTCAATAAAGTTAGGAATCCTTAACCTGTAAATAGCTTGTCAATAAAGCTAGGGATCCTTAACCTAACCTTGTCGAACCCTGTGTAAAAGAGAGAGAGAGAGAGAGAGAGAGAGAGAGAGAGAGAGAGAGAGAGAGAGAGAGAGAGAGAGAGAGAGAGAGAGAGAGAGAGAGAGAAATATTTCGACTGGATAGCAACAACCACTAACCTTGTGAACAATAAAATGGTATAAAATACCGACAGGTTGTTAGGTAAGACACATATGCAACAGTTAGGTATCTTTATTTCGAAACGTTTCGCCCACACAGTAGGCTTCTTCAGTCGAGTACAGAAAAGTTGATTTCTTTTATTAACACTTTCAGGGAGAAGGAATCTATTTTAATATGATGCGTTGATGTCACCTGATACAGTTGAGACTGAACGTGCCAGGGAGAAACGTTGATGTCACCTGATACAGTTGAGACTGAACGTGCCAGGGAGAAACGTTGATGTCACCTGATACAGTTGAGACTGAACGTGCCAGGGAGAAACGTTGATGTCACCTGATACAGTTGAGACTGAACGTGCCAGGGAGAAACGTTGATGTCACCTGATACAGTTGAGACTGAACGTGCCAGGGAGAAACGTTGATGTCACCTGATACAGTTGAGACTGAACGTGCCAGGGAGAAACGTTGATGTCACCTGATACAGTTGAGACTGAACGTGCCAGGGAGAAACGTTGATGTCACCTGATACAGTTGAGACTGAACGTGCCAGGGAGAAACGTTGATGTCACCTGATACAGTTGAGACTGAACGTGCCAGGGAGAAACGATGATGTCACCTGACTCATCACCATTCTCCTTTGTATGGACTGATGAAGTCACTGTGTGGCGAAACGTTTCCTTATTAAAGATACCCAAGTGTTACACATGTGTCTAATTTATCAACTTGTCGGTTCTCTGAACCATTTATCTACATTCCTGTTAGACAAAGTATTATTGTTAATGTTAATGTAACTAAATATTAATTTGTGTGAGAGTGAGTGTGTGTGTGTATGTGTGTGTGTATGTGTGTGTGTGTGTGTGTGTATGTGTGTGTGTGTGTGTGTGTGTGTGTATGTGTGAGTGTGTGTACTCAGTTGTACTCACCTAGTTGAGGTTGCGGGGATCGAGTCCGAGCTCCTGGCCCCGCCTCTTCACTGATCGCTACTAGGTCACTCTCCCTGAGCCGTGAGCTTTATCATACCTCTGCTTAAAGCTATGTATGGATCCTGCCTCCACTACATCGCTTCCCAAGCTATTCCACTTACTGACTACTCTGTGGCTGAAGAAATACTTCCTAACATCCCTGTGATTCATCTGTGTCTTCAACTTCCAACTGTGTGTGTGTGTGTGTGTGTGTGTGTGTGTGTGTTCTCGTCTATTTCTACACACCTGTTTGTGGTTGCAGGGGTCGAGTCACAGCGCCTGGCTCCGCCTCTTCACTGGGCCTCTTCAAGGTAGACCTGAAAGGTGAAGACAGTTTGTGTTGGATGCTGTGAAGAACATCTTAGCAGGAGAACACTGAGATGATCGTCTTGTGTTTCCCGGGACTGACCAAGCTGAATTTGAAGGCTGATTGATATTTTGATGTAATTATTCCAAATTTTGATGTAATTATTCCAAATTTTGATGTAATTATTCCAAATTTTGATGTAATTATTCAAAATTTTGATGTAATTATTCCAAATTTTGATGTAATTATTCCAAATTTTGATGTAATTATTCCAAATGAGTTTTGAAATAACTAATTGGGGAAACCTGTGGTTTCTGTGATGTACAAGAGAAATGAAACCAGTTGGAACACGAATGTTTCGCTTCCTTCTCCTCCTCCTCTTCCTCCTTCACCTCCTCTTCCTCCTCATCCTTCTCCTCCCCCTCCCCAGCTTCACCTTCACTTCCTGCTTCACGTCCTCCTCCCCCGTTTCCTCCTGCTTCTTCTGCTTCTCCTCCTGCTCCTACTTCACCTCCTCTTCCTCTTCTCCCCCCTTTCTTCTTCCTCCTCCTTCTCCTGTGGGAGAAGATTCAAACATGTCTCTTGAACGAAAGTTTAAGTACGGATTCATCTCATTCATCGTCAAATAACGAAACGTACTAATTCCGGATTACGAAAATCAATAATCCATAAGTAAATAAAGATCTAGACATCAACGAATGAAATTATACATTGATGACGACGCAAGTAAATACACGTATTAATAAAAATAAATGTTGAAGTTTACACAGAACGTGTCGTGAATACATTATTATATAAAGTTTGTAATTAATATTAGATTTTGTGGCGTAAATGGAGAATTTCTGACCCTTTGTTACATAATAATTCTGTGAAATTCTGGTTTGATCCTTATGATCTCTTGGAAAATAGAGAAATTTCATTCGGATTTTTAACCCCGGGGGGTTAGCCACCCAGGATAACCCAATAAAGTCAGTGCGTCATCAAGGACTGTCTAACTTATTTCCATTATGGTCCTCAAGCTTGTCCCCCAGGATGCCACCCACACCAGTCGACTAACACCCAGGTACCTACTTGCTGTTAGGTGAACAGGACAATAGGTGAAATACGCGTCGAAATGTTTCTACCTCGCCGGGAATCGAACCCGGGCCCTCCGCGTGTGAAGCGGGAACTCTGTCAGCCAGGTCACCGGGCACAGTATGGAAAGTGAGTCTTTAATAAGGAACTAAAACACAAAAATATTCGGGTTTCGCTGCAGATCTGTGATTCGCTGCATATCTATGTGATTCGCTGCAGATCTATGTGATTCGCTGCATATCTATGTGATTCGCTGTATATCTATGTGATTCGCTGCATATCTATGTGATTCGCTGCAGATCTATGTGATTCGCTGCAGATCTATGTGATTCGCTGCAGATCTATGTGATTCGCTGCATATCTATGTGATTCGCTGCAGATCTATGTGATTCGCTGCAGATCTGTGTGATTCGCTGCAGATCTATGTGATTCGCTGCAGATTTATGTGATTCGCTGCATATCTATGTGATTCGCTGCAGATCTATGTGATTCGAAGCAGATCTATGTGATTCGCTGCAGATCTATGTGATTCGCTGCAGATCTATGTGATTCGCTGCAGATCTGTGTGATTCGCTGCAGATCTATGTGATTCGCTGCAGATCTATGTGATTCGCTGCAGATCTATGTGATTCGCTGCAGATCTGTGTGATTCGCTGCAGATCTATGTGATTCGCTGCAGATCTATGTGATTCGCTGCAGATCTGTGTGATTCGCTGCAGATCTATGTGATTCGCTGCAGATCTATGTGATTCGCTGCATATCTATGTGATTCGCTGCAGATCTATGTGATTCGCTGCAGATCTGTGTGATTCGCTGCAGATCTATGTGATTCGCTGCAGATCTATGTGATTCGCTGCATATCTATGTGATTCGCTGTATATCTATGTGATTCGCTGCATATCTATGTGATTCGCTGCAGATCTATGTGATTCGCTGCAGATCTGTGTGATTCGCTGCAGATCTATGTGATTCGCTGCAGATCTATGTGGTTCGCTGCATATCTATGTGATTCGCTGCAGATCTATGTGATTCGCTGCAGATCTGTGTGATTCGCTGCAGATCTATGTGATTCGCTGCAGATCTATGTGATTCGCTGCATATCTATGTGATTCGCTGCAGATCTATGTGATTCGCTGCAGATCTGTGTGATTCGCTGCAGATGTATGTGATTCGCTGCAGATCTATGTGATTCGCTGCATATCTATGTGATTCGCTGCATATCTATGTGATTCGCTGCAGATCTGTGTGATTCGCTGCAGATCTGTGTGATTCGCTGCATATCTATGTGATTCGCTGCAGATCTATGTGATTCGCTGCATATCTATGTGATTCGCTGTATATATATGTGATTCGCTGCATATCTATGTGATTCGCTGCAGATCTATGTGATTCGCTGCATATCTATGTGATTCGCTGTATATATATGTGATTCGCTGCATATCTATGTGATTCGCTGCATATCTATGTGATTCGCTGTATATCTATGTGATTCGCTGTATATCTATGTGATTCGCTGCATATCTATGTGATTCGCTGTATATCTATGTGATTCGCTGTATATCTATGTGATTCGCTGCATATCTATGTGATTCGCTGTATATCTATATGATTCGCTGCATATCTATGTGATTCGCAATATATCTATGTGATTCGCTGCATATATATGTGATTCGCAACATATCTATGTGATTCGCTGCATATCTATGTGATTCGCAACATATATATGTGATTCGCTGCAGATCTATGTGATTCGCTGCAGATCTATGTGATTCGCTGCATATCTATGTGATTCGCTGCATATATATGTGATTCGCAACATATCTATGTGATTCGCTGCATATCTATGTGATTCGCAACATATCTATGTGATTCGCTGCAGATCTATGTGATTCGCTGCAGATCTATGTGATTCGCAACATATCTATGTGATTCGCTGTATATATATGTGATTCGCTGCATATCTATGTGATTCGCTGTATATATATGTGATTCGCTGCATATCTATGTGATTCGCTGCAGATCTATGTGAATCGCTGCATATCTATGTGATTCGCTGTATATATATGTGATTCGCTGCATATCTATGTGATTCGCTGCATATCTATGTGATTCGCTGTATATCTATGTGATTCGCTGTATATCTATGTGATTCGCTGCATATCTATGTGATTCGCTGTATATCTATGTGATTCGCTGTATATCTATGTGATTCGCTGCATATCTATGTGATTCGCTGTATATCTATATGATTCGCTGCATATCTATGTGATTCGCAATATATCTATGTGATTCGCTGCATATATATGTGATTCGCAACATATCTATGTGATTCGCTGCATATCTATGTGATTCGCAACATATATATGTGATTCGCTGCAGATCTATGTGATTCGCTGCAGATCTATGTGATTCGCTGCATATCTATGTGATTTGCTGCATATATATGTGATTCGCAACATATCTATGTGATTCGCTGCATATCTATGTGATTCGCAACATATCTATGTGATTCGCTGCAGATCTATGTGATTCGCTGCAGATCTATGTGATTCATAAGAACATAAGAACGAAGGAACACTGCAGCAGGCCTACTGGCCCATGCGAGGCAGGTCCAAGTCTCCTACCGGCTTAAGCCAATGCACCCAACCTAGTCACGTCAGGTCACATTGACTTAAGGGAGGAACACTGCAACCGACCTGGTAGCACAAGCTAGTCAGGTCCAACTCACACCCACCCACATCCACTCATGTATTTATCCAACCTATTTTTATAGCTACACAACGTTCTGGCCTCTATAACTGTACTCGGGAGTTTGTTCCACTCATCCACAACTCTATTACCAAACCAGTACTTTCCTATATCCTTCCTGAATCTGAATTTTTCCGACCATTGCTGCGAGTCCTGTCTAGGCTAGATATTTTCAGCACACTATTTACATCCCCTTTATTTATTCCTGTCTTCCATTTATACACCTCAATCATATCCCCCCTAATTCTACGTCTTTCTAGAGAGTGCAGATTCAGGGCCCTTAGTCTATCCTCATAGGGAAGATGTCTGATACATGGGATCAACTTTGTCATCCTCCTTTGTACATTTTCCAGAGGATTTATATCCATTCTGTAATACGGTGACCAAAACTGTGCAGCATAATCTAAATGAGGCCTAACCAAGGATGTATAGAGTTGAAGAACAACCTGAGGACTCCTATTATTTATGCTTCTTGATATGAAGCCAAGGATTCTATTAGCTTTATTGCGAACACTTATGCACTGTTGTCTTGGTTTCAGATTACTGCTAACCAGAACTCCTAAATCTTTTTCGCAATCCGTAATATTAAGATCTACATTATTTAGTTTATATGTGGCATGGTTATTGTCCTGTCCAACATTTAGAACTTTGCATTTGTCTATATTAAACTGCATCTGCCACTTCTCCGACCACTGCATCAGTCTATTCAAATCTTCCTGGAGTGCTCGAATGTCCTCGTCAGAATGAATTCGACGGCCTATTTTGGTGTCATCGGCAAACTTGCTGATGTCGCTCTTTATGATTCGCAACATATCTATGTGATTCGCTGCATATCTATGTGATTCGCTGCAGATCTATGTGATTCGCAACATATCTATGTGATTCGCTGCATATCTAAGTGTTTCGCTGCAGATCTATGTGATTCGCAACATATCTATGTGATTCACTGCAGATCTATGTGATTCACTGCAGATCTATGTGATTCGCAACATATCTATGTGATTCACTGCAGATCTATGTGATTCGCAACATATCTATGTGATTCACTGCAGATCTATGTGATTCGCAACATATCTATGTGATTCACTGCAGATCTATGTGATTCACTGCAGATCTATGTGATTCACTGCAGATCTATGTGATTCGCAACATATCTATGTGATTCACTGCAGATCTATGTGACTCACTGCAGATCTATGTGACTCACTGCAGATTTATGTGACTCACTGCAGATTTATGTGATTCACTGCAGATCTATGTGCCTCACTGCAGATCTATGTGACTCACTGCAGATCTATGTGACTCACTGCAGATCTATGTGATTCACTGCAGATCTATGTGACTCACTGCAGATCTATGTGACTCACTGCAGATCTATGTGACTCACTGCAGATCTATGTGATTCACTGCAGATCTATGTGACTCACTGCAGATCTATGTGACTCACTGCAGGTCTATGTGATTCGCAACATATCTATGTGATTCACTGCAGATCTATGTGACTCACTGCAGATCTATGTGACTCACTGCAGGTCTATGTGACTCACTGCAGATCTATGTGATTCGCAACACATCTATGTGATTCACTGCAGATCTATGTGACTCACTGCAGATCTATGTGACTCACTGCAGGTCTATGTGACTCACTGCAGATCTATGTGATGGTGTATGGAGAGTGAACCTTGATGAAAGAACTAAATCCTTAAGTTCTTTAATTAACATATGGAAGTTATGAACTTCCAGTAAAGAAATGTGATGTTTAAATTATTGATGTGATATTTTTCATTATGTATAAACTATGTGACTTTAAATATATGGAATATATTTCACTTATCAGTATGTTAACAATAATAATAATAATAATAATAATAATAATAATAATAATAATAATAATAATAATAATAATAATAATAATAATAATAATAATAATAATAATAATAACAGTAATAATAATAATAATAATAATAATAATAATAATAATAATAATAATAATAATAATAATAATAATAATAATAATAATAATAATAATAATATCTTATTTACTACAAGTACATATATGTGGTATGTCTGAAAGGTGAGCTTTTAATGTGAAACTAAAATAATCATTAAAGGTCAACAACAAATCAATACTATATAGAGCATTAACTCTCAGCAAAGAATTAAATTAGAGATAAATATTATGAGGTCAAGGATAAATTCAAGGAAAATGTAAGTGGTAGGTGGAGGTATGATTCCCTAGAGAGGAGAGACCTAAGTAGGTAGTGACCTGGAGTCCCTCAGGGTAATTAGGTGGCAGGAGGGGGCGTTGGAGGGGTAGGAAGGGGCGGATGCAGGGCAAGGGGCGGTGAAAGTGTGAGAATCCGGGCATGGGCAAACCTCTCTCTACCTTTCTAGGGTAAATAAGCTAGGCGAAGTGCTGGTGGGATTTTTATACTACTAGTTACTACCATTATTATTGGTGTGGATAGTTACTACCATACTGTTAGTCAGGACTATTACTATCATCACTGTTGGTTGGGATAGTTACTACCATACTGTTAGTCAGGACTATTACTATCATCACTGTTGGTTGGGATAGTTACTACAATTACTGTTGGCTGGGATAGTTACTACAATCACTGTTGGTCAGAACAGTTACTACCATCACTGTTGGTAAGAACAGTTACTACCATCACTGTTGGTCAGAACAGTTACTACCATCACTGTTGGTAAGAACAATTACTACCATCACTGTTGGTCAGAACAGTTACTACCATCACTGTTGGTCAGAACAGTTACTACCATCACTGTTGGTCAGAACAGTTACTACCATCACTGTTGGTAAGAACAGTTACTACCATCACTGTTGGTCAGAACAGTTACTACCATCACTGTTGGTCAGAACAGTTACTACCATCACTGTTGGTAAGAACAGTTACTACCATCACTGTTGGTAAGAACAGTTACTACCATCACTGTTGGTCAGAACAGTTACTACCATCACTGTTGGTCAGAACAGTTACTACCATCACTGTTGGTCAGAACAGCTACTACCATCACTATTTGTCAGAACAGTTACTACCATCACTGTTGGTCAGAACAGTTACTACCATCACTGTTGGTCAGAACAGTGACTACCATCACTGTTGGTAAGAACAGTTACTACCATCACTGTTGGTCAGAACAGTTACTACCATCCCTGTTGGTCATAATAGTTACTACCATCACTGTTGGTCAGAACAGTTACTACCATCACTGTTGGTCAGAACAGTTACCATCACTGTTGGTAAGAACAGTTACTACCATCACTGTTGGTGAGAACAGTTACTACCATCACTGTTGGTCAGAACAGTTACTACCATCACTGTTGGTCAGAACAGTTACTACCATCACTGTTGGTCAGAACAGTTACTACCATCACTGTTGGTCAGAACAGTTACTACCATCACTGTTGCTCAGAACAGTTACTACCCTCACCGTTGGTAAGAACAGTTACTACCATCACTGTTGGTCAGAACAGTTACTACCATCACTGTTGGTCAGAACAGTTACTACCATCACTGTTGGTTATAACAGTTACTACCATCACTGTTGGTAAGAACAGTTACTACCATCACTGTTGGTCAGAACAGTTACTACCATCACTGTTGGTCAGAACAGTTACTACCATCACTGTTGGTCAGAACAGTTACTACCATCACTGTTGGTAAGAACAGTTACTACCATCACTGTTGGTAAGAACAGTTACTACCATCACTGTTGGTAAGAACAGTTACTACCATCACTGTTGGTCAGAACAGTTACTACCATCACTGTTGGTCAGAACAGTTACTACCATCACTGTTGGTCAGAACAGCTACTACCATCACTATTTGTCAGAACAGTTACTACCATCACTGTTGGTCAGAACAGTTACTACCATCACTGTTGGTCAGAACAGTGACTAACAGTTACTACCATCACTGTTGGTCAGAACAGTTACTACCATCCCTGTTGGTCATAATAGTTACTACCATCACTGTTGGTCAGAACAGTTACTACCATCACTGTTGGTCAGAACAGTTACCATCACTGTTGGTAAGAACAGTTATTACCATCACTGTTGGTAAGAACAGTTACTACCATCACTGTTGGTCAGAACAGTTACTACCATCACTGTTGGTCAGAACAGTTACTACCATCACTGTTGGTCAGAACAGTTACTACCATCACTGTTGGTCAGAACAGTCAGAACAGTTACTACCATCACTGTTTGTCAGAACAGTTACTACCATCACTGTTGGTCAGAACAGTTACTACCATCACTGTTGGTCACTGTTGGTCAGAACAGTTACTACCATCACTGTTGGTCAGAACAGTTACTACCATCACTGTTGGTAAGAACAGTTACTACCATCACTGTTGGTAAGAACAGTTACTACCATACTGTTAGTCAGGACTGTTACTATCATCACTGTTGGTCAGAACAGTTACTACCATCACTGTTGGTCAGAACAGTTACTACCATCACTGTTGGTAAGAATACTTACTACCATCACTGTTGGTAAGAACAGTTACTGCCATCACTGTTGGCCAGAACAGTTACTACCATCACTGTTGGTCAGAACAGTTACTACCATCACTGTTGGTAAGAACAGTTACTACCATCACTGTTGGTCAGAACAGTTACTACCATCACTGTTGGTAAGAACAGTTACTACCATCACTGTTGGTAAGAACAGTTATTACCATCACTGTTGGTCAGAACAGTTACTACCATCACTGTTGGTCAGAACAGTTATTACCATCACTGTTGGTAAGAACAGTTACTACCATCACTGTTGGTCAGAACAGTTACTACCATCACTGTTGGTAAGAACAGTTTCTACCATCACTGTTGGTCAGAACAGTTACTACCATCACTGTTGGTCAGAACTGTTGCTACCATCACTGTTGGTAAGAACAGTTACTACCATCACTGTTGGTCAGAACAGTTACTACCATTACTGTTTGTCAGGACAGTTACTACCATCACTGTTGGTCAGAACAGTTACTACCATCACTGTTGGTCAGAACAGTTACTACCATCACTGTTGGTAAGAACAGTTACTACCATCACTGTTGGTCAGAACAGTTACTACCATCACTGTTGGTCAGAACAGTTACTACCATCACTGTTGGTCAGAACAGTTACTACCATCACTGTTGGTCAGAACAGTTACTACCATCACTATATTTGATATCCAGACACTGTGTGTCGCTTGGAAGTAATATTAACGCCTCTTGACCGGAGTGTGAGGTGCATAATATATCCTTGGTACGGTCTGTCATGTTGTATCTCCTGGTCCAAACCTCAGGCTACTGGGAGGGGGGGAAGGATGGGCGTGGGTTGTTTAATGATGGGTGGGGGATGGAGAGGGGAGGGTCGGGAGGCTTAATCGAAAATGGATAGAGAAGGGGATGGTGATGGAAGAGGGTTGACGAAGAAGTGATAATGGAGGGGAGTGGTGAGAGAGGGTGAGGGAACGGATGGAGAGAGACGACTGGTGAGGGATTGTGTTGTTGGTGGGATGGATGGTGAAGAAGAAAATATTGTGTTAAGGGATGGATAGCTAGAGGTTGTGTGGGAGAGCTGGTGTGGGAGAGATGGTGTGGGAGAGCTGGTGTGGGAGAGCTGGTGTTACCTGGAGGTTACCTGGAGGTTATTCCGGGGATCAACGCCCCCGCGGCCCGGTCCATGACCAGGCCTCCCGATGGGTCAGGGCCTGATCAACTAGGCTGTTACTGCTGGCCGCACGCAGTCCAACGTACGAGCCACAGCCCGGCTGATCCGGCACTGACTTTAGGTATCTGTCCAGCTCTCTCTTGAAGGCAGCCAGGGGCTTATTGGCAATTCCCCTAATGCTTGATGGGAGACTGTTGAACAGTCTTGGGCCCCGGACACTTATGGTGTTTTCCCTTAGTGTACCAATGGCGCCCCTACTTTTTATTGGGGGCATTTTGCATCGCCTCCCCAGTCTTTTACTTTCGTAGGGAGTGATTTCTGTATGGGAGAGCTGGTGTGGGTGAGCTGGTGTGGGAGAGCTGGTGTGGGAGAGCTGGTGTTAGAAAGCTGGTGTTAGAAAGCTGGTGTTAGAAAGCTGGTGTTAGAAAGCTGGTGTTAGAAAGCTGGTGTTAGAAAGCTGGTGTTAGAAAGCTGGTGTTAGAAAGCTGGTGTTAGAAAGCTGGTGTTAGAAAGCTGGTGTTAGAAAGATGGTGTTAGAAAGCAGGTGTTAGAAAGCAAGTCTGAACCTCTTACATTAACGTCTCCAAACACTTCGTCTCGAACTAAAAATTTATAAAGAAAAATCCCGCTTAGGTTTCTTATTTTTAAATAACATAACTTATGGTGCAGTAATAAAGTGGAACAATAAATTGCAACCTTGAAATGGCATTAATATAATATCTAGTTTTAGTTCACATGATGACCAGCCGGTGCAGCTTTTGGTCAGCTGACTGAGACCTTTCACTGGCTTACCACTCCACTCCTTTAAAAATTAGGGTTGTAAGACTCTTGGTTGATGTGGTACAGAGAGTGAGTAGATCTAACTTGCATTCTACTAGCCACTTGCTGTTATCTAGTGTTGGTGTCACCATTTTAGTGTGGGCAGTCCCAAGTGGGTAGGTATCCACTTCCTACCCGCATCTATCTTCATTATTCTCTCTCCCCATCAGGCGTTACCCGCTGAGGGACTGAATGGATTCCTGTTACGGGAGATGAATGGCTTTTAGGTACCTACCACCTCAGGAGACCTGTCTTGGCAAAGTACATAGTGGAACATGTCACTGTATCCCTGGAGCAGGTCTCGGGAGGAACCTACACGAACATGCTGTGTCGGAGTGGCAGTTAGACACCTGAATTTGTGTGTCTGAGTGTCAGGTAGACACCTGATTCTGTGTGTCGGAATGACAGCTATACACCTGATTCTGTGTGTCGGAATGACAGCTAGACACCTGATTCTGTGTGTCGGAATGACAGCTAGACACCTGATTCTGTGTGTCGGAATGACAGGTAGACACCTGAATCTATGTGTCGGAGTGACAGGTAGACACCTGAATCTATGTGTCGGAGTGACAGGTAGACACCTGAAATTATAGAACTATAAATAATCACTGAACAAACTCTTACTAAACCCATACAATATCAAAATTATTATTATTATTATTATTATTATTATTATTATTATTATTATTATTATTATTATTATTATTATTATTATTATTATCATTATTATTATTGATTTTATTTTCCCAATATCTCTGTGGTGGACAGAGAAGTAAGTTATACATTCTGACAAGAATGCATTTCACTTCTTCAGGGTGAATGAGGGTCAAGTGATCCACCTGAATCATGTGATGGTATACCATGGGTTATATCGCTGTGTGTTAAGTCATGCGACCAAGTTACGTAGAAAGTGACAGGAAGTAGATTTTTCACGTTAGCAGTGACTGACACACATAATGCTTACGTAGTTCTTCTCACACTGGTGGAATGATCAGTCTTACTATACTTGACAAATAATATAGACAAACGTGATATATTTGGTTCATTTCCAGTATGTTTATCTTAATGAACCAACGCCTATGAGAGCTGGATGATCTGCGTTACTTCCTCTCTAACTCTTGTGTTGCTCTAGTGTCGTTCCTCTTGCACTTCTGTACATATTTGATGTATATATACTGGCCATGAGTAGATTATTAGTCGTGATTTTCTGGTGGATAGCTACTACTGTGCTCTACAAACAGTCGATTCTTTAACCACAGAAAACATGGCACTGTTGTAACAATCGTAAAATAAGTGGCTGTTGGCTGAGCCTTGAACCCCTGCCATATGACAAGTTGCTGTCAAAGTGGCCGCCACTTTTATTCTCGAGGTACTTTTATCGTTTTCTATCTCATATTTAGATTTTTCCCCGTTTTAACCCAACCTAACTTAGAAATAGACTGTAAATTCTATGTGAAAGTGCGACAGATATTAGAAGGACGGGTTGGACATATATATGTAACTTGAGTAAGACATTAAGTGGTATTCTTGTTGCTTCTAATCTTTGTATATTTTTGTTTTAGTAACAATATGGATTATGAAGTCGTTCTGCTTAAATACAACTATAATAGTCAGTAGTTAAATATATTGTTTAAGACTAAATTGCTGAAAATATTACTGGCCTTGATACTTCCTAAATCTGAGGAATAATGCTGCTAGTGCCTTGCTAATTATGTAAATAAATATATATTTCTGTAATAATGGTCTTTGCCTACCATCCTAGATTTAATGAGCTCTACTAATTACTCTTCATAAAAATAACTGACGATTGATGAGATGCTTGTGTGTTACTAGTGTGTCACTAGTGTGCTACTTGTGTGTCACTTGTGTGCCTTTATTGTGGGAACGTTTCGCCAGCCAGTGGCTTCCTCAGTCGAATATAAAGAAAAATGGTTGAAGCTCAGGAGTTTGAAGTAATCAGTCCGTCAACCTGGAGTCGGTGTATCAGTCCATCAGTTTTGATTAAGTACAGCAGATATACTGCAGACAGGTGAGGTGAAGCAGACGGAGGAGAGGCGTGGCTATGTAAAAATCCGCAGGTGGAAGTAGGTCATGCCTTTAGGTTAGGCAAGTGTAAAATTCTCTGTATCAAGATCCCAAGATGTCGTTGTGTTAGACAGGACATCTTGGGATCTAGATACAGACAATTCTACACTTGCCTAAATTATAGGCATGATCTTCCACCTGTGGATTTGTCCAAGGTGACGCCGCCTACGTCTGCTTCGCCTCACTTGTCTGCAGTATATAAGCCTCTTCTCCGTGTATATGTTGTAATTTAATCAAGATTGATGAACTGATCACATCGACTCCAGACTGAAGGACTAATCACCTCACACTCTTTCGGATTTCTCTTTTTTTTTATCTAAATTGACTGATGAAGTCACTGGCTGGTGGATTAATCAGTCCCATCCATTAACTTGTCGGTTTTCTATTTATATACAATTACTGAAGATATAACCCTACTGCTGTCGCCAGCAAACAGGCCAGTGCTGGCATCTTGTCATGATCAGTTAGACTGTTATGGTTGGCGTGTAATAGAGGGAATAAAGACACTGGTAGACGATCCTTCTAATACTGCCGCCCAAGTCTGAGCTTCAGCTACACAGGAATGAGAAAATACTTTGCCTTGTGAAGGAGATGTGCACCAAGAGGTCAGGCTCGTAGAAAAAACATTTCTCACATAAGGTCATTGCATGAGCAAGTCACATACGAGGTCATAAATTGTGAGATCAAGTCAGGTGAGGTCAGGTATTAGTGGGAGCAGGGGTGGTGGGAGTAAGGTGACAATAGTGGACACTGCAGGTAACAGATGCAGCCAAAATGTACATTCCACTGTTTTTGCACAATGGTGTTGGTGAGGTGGATCACTACGACTTCGAAAATTATGCGTCTGGCTGTGTCGTTCTGGTGTTGTAATAGCTGTGCTCTTCCCAGCTCCATTACGTGATAAAAGCGATGGACTACACGTGCATTGTTGGTTATTATCCTCCTGTCCGGCAAGCATATTCATATTGCTGAAGGTGTGTCTGGAGGTCACTGTCACTTCCCCCTACTTAATCTGTCACAACCACCACACTGTGTACTGTACATATGCCTGCTGGGTTTAGGGCTTCTAGTGATACCTTTTAAAGTTTTCGTGATAAGAACTCCTACATCCATGTTGCTATTATGGAGAATCGGACTGATAGTAATGGCAGTCTGCCCTGGGAGGAAGATCATTCGTCTATCAGTGATGGAATCTGGGTATACTTTGAATGTGGAAGGATTTCTGTGTGCAGGAGTAGTAATTATAGGCTGGTGAACACCTCTAATCTGGAGTGCTGATAGGCAGAAACTTATGATAATTCATCCCGGTTTTCGGTTCACTGTGGGAAAAGTCGGTACATTAAGACATTCTTATTAGTAAAATTTACTGAATATCTCACGTTTAAGACCTTCTCCATCACTGATGAATAATGTATTCACTCTTCATCCTTGATGAGTAAGATATTCATTCTTCTAGTGAGAAATCAACGGAGGGCTCAACCAGGTTAAATGAGTCGTTGAAGTAAGCTGAGTTGTAGTAAGTTGAGCACAAACATTACGCACAAGGGTGACCCTATAGCCATTCTAAGGTTCTCTTTGTCAACGAGAATTCTGTAGCTGAAAAGGAAGAACCTGTCACAGGCTTCAGCAAGGTCAGTGAATTCCGCAAGTTGAGGTCTCCAGTAACAAAGTTGCTGAAGAAGGCCATCACTTGATCGACGGAGACTCGAATGAAGAGGGACATTACATCCAATCTAACGAGCTCCTTGTTTTAAATATCCACATTATTGACCATTGAGAAAAACAGTGGAATGTAAATACCGGCTGGAATTATTGTCCATGAATCATGTATTACACATGATGCTCTCTTCTCACGCAATTTATTGACCTCATATGTGAAACGTCTTTCTCTGAGCCTGAAATCATGGTATTCGTAACCTTGGGAGCTGCTTTGGGGATTAGCGTGGACGGTTACAAAGCATGGCTTGCTTCTGCAGTGTTTTAAAAACTGAGGTTGGAGAGTTGAAGGAGGAGGTCTTGCTTCTCCAGGAGGAGATTAGGAGGCTGAAGGTCCACCTCAATGGGCCTGGGAGAGAGTGTGAGGTGGTTGGAGATGTGGGGAATGAGGCTTCTAGCAGTGAGGTGCAGTCTGTCTCTCACTGTGAGGAGGCTGTAGGTGGGGAGGTAGCAACGGCTACCAGCAGTGAGGTGCAGCCCAGCACCTGCTACAAGTGGCGAGTTGTTCACAGTAATGGGAGGCGCATCAGAGTAAGGAAAGTTAAGAGTGAAGATCTGAAGGTAGGAAATCGCTTCTCTGTTCTCCAGGATGAATGTACTTCAGTGGCCAGTGAAGGTAAGGGTACTACTGCCCCTGCTAATGAAGGTAAGCGCATTCTTGTGGTTGGTGACTCTCAGGTAAGATATGTTGACCGTGCTTTTTGTAATAGGAATAAGAAGATGAGAGATAGAGTGTGCTTCCCTGGAGCTGGTGTTGGGGACATTGTCAACAGACTGGATAATATCATGTCAGGTAATGGGAACAAGCCCATTATCTGTCTCAGTGCTGGTGGAAATGATATTGGGAAGGGTAGGAGAGAAGAGCTGCTAGATAAGTACAGGTCAGCTATAGATTTCATTAAGTCTAAGGGAGGGATCCCAATCATATGTAGCATCTTGCCTAGAAGGGGAGTAGGAAATGAATGGTTGTCTAGGGCAATTGGTGTAAATTGCTGGCTAGACAGATACTGCAAGGAGCTTGCAATCCCATTCATTGACAACTGGAACAACTTTTATGGCAAACATGATATGTATGCAAGGGATGGGGTTCATCTCTCTGGGGCAGGGGTGGTAGCACTTGCAGACTCGATTGAGAAGGCCATTGGTGAAATGCCTATGATTTTAAACTGATGGAAGATAGAGGTATGGGTGTGTGTGGGAAACAAGCAGGTTGCAACACTAGGGTTGGAAACATTAAATGTATAAAAGGCATTCAGCATGAAGTTATAAATAAAGACAATAGAACAGGTCAGCAAACAAAGGGGGACAGCAGAGGGCAGCAAGGGACTAGCTCCCTTAAGGTTTACTATACTAATAGCAGGAGTGTTAGAAATAAGATAGATGAGCTAAGATTAATTGCAAGTGCAGGAAACATAGATATTATTGCTATAACAGAGACCTGGCTCAATCTGAAAGATAGAGAGATGCCCTCTGAATGTCACATACAAGGCTATAAATTATTCCACACTGACAGGGTCAACAGGAAAGGTGGTGGAGTAGCGATGTATGTCAGAGACAATTTAAATTGTTGTGTTAGACAAGATATTAAATTAGAAGCGTCAGCCACTGAATCTGTTTGGTTACAGCTTCTCGAGGGCCGAGAAAAACTAATTTTGGGTGTGATTTACAGGGCCCCAAATCTTGATAGGGAGTGCAGTAAACTTCTATGGGACGAAATTCGTAAGGCATCTACATACGAAAATGTTGTGCTAATGGGAGATTTCAACTATAGACAGATTGACTGGAGCAATTTGACAGGAAATTTAGAGTCGGGTGACTTTCTTGATACGATCCAGGATTGTTTTTTAAAACAGTTTGTGACAGAGCCAACTAGGGGAAATAACCTCCTTGACTTGGTTCTTGCCAGTAGGGAAACACTAATTAATAATCTTGAGGTTAATGATGAGCTTGGGGAGAGTGATCACAAATCACTCAGTTTTAACATATCATGGAATTCCCCTAATAATGGCAATCAAGTCTCCGTCCCTGACTTTCGCTTGGCTGATTTCATAGGACTGAAAAATTACTTAGGTAGGCTGAACTGGAATGACCTGACTAGGGGTCAGGTAGGTGGTGATGGTTGCCGATATGATGCTTTCCAGGGCATAGTTCTAGCTGCTCAGTCAAATTATGTTCCAAATAGGGAAATCAGATCAAACAAAAATGATCCTAAATGGATGAACAATAGATTAAAATATCTGATTGGTCAAAAGAGAGGCATATATAGGCAAATCAAAAGAGGAGAGGGGCAATTAAGAAATCGATATATTCAGTTAAAGAGAGAAATAAAAAAGGGAATTAGAAAAGCAAAAAGAGATTATGAGGTTAAAGTTGCAAGAGAATCGAAGACTAACCCAAAAGGATTCTTTCAGGTATACAGAAGTAAGATCAGGGACAAGATAGGCCCACTCAAAAGTTCCTCGGGTCAGCTCACTGACAGTGATAAGGAAATGTGTAGAATTTTTAACACATACTTCCTCTCAGTTTTTACACAGGAGGATACCAGCGATATTCCAGTAATGATAAATTATGTAGAACAGGACGATAATAAACTGTGCACGATTAGGGTCACAAGTGACATGGTCCTTAGGCAAATAGATAAATTAAAACCTAACAAATCCCCAGGCCCTGATGAACTGTATGCAAGGGTTCTAAAGGAATGTAAAGAGGAGCTTAGCACACCTTTGGCTAATCTTTTCAACATATCACTACAAACTGGCATGGTGCCAGATAAGTGGAAAATGGCAAATGTGATACCTATTTTCAAAACAGGTGACAGGTCCTTAGCTTCGAACTATAGACCAATAAGCCTAACCTCCATAGTGGGAAAATTTATGGAATCAATAATTGCCGAGGCAGTTCGTAGCCACCTTGAAAAGCATAAATTAATCAACGAATCTCAGCATGGTTTTACAAAGGGGCGTTCCTGCCTTACGAATTTATTAACTTTTTTCACTAAGGTATTTGAGGAGGTAGATCATGGTAATGAATATGATATTGTGTATATGGACTTCAGTAAGGCTTTTGACAGGGTCCCACATCAGAGACTATTGAGGAAAATTAAAGCACATGGAATAGGAGGAGAAATTTTTTCCTGGATAGAGGCATGGTTGACAAATAGGCAGCAGAGAGTTTGCATAAATGGGGAGAAATCAGAGTGGGGAAGCGTCACGAGCGGTGTTCCACAGGGGTCAGTGTTGGGCCCCCTGCTGTTCACAATCTACATAAACGACATAGATGAGGGCATAAAGAGCGACATCGGCAAGTTTGCCGATGACACCAAAATAGGCCGTCGAATTCATTCTGACGAGGACATTCGAGCACTCCAGGAAGATTTGAATAGACTGATGCAGTGGTCGGAGAAGTGGCAGATGCAGTTTAATATAGACAAATGCAAAGTTCTAAATGTTGGACAGGACAATAACCATGCCACATATAAACTAAATAATGTAGATCTTAATATTACGGATTGCGAAAAAGATTTAGGAGTTCTGGTTAGCAGTAATCTGAAACCAAGACAACAGTGCATAAGTGTTCGCAATAAAGCTAATAGAATCCTTGGCTTCATATCAAGAAGCATAAATAATAGGAGTCCTCAGGTTGTTCTTCAACTCTATACATCCTTGGTTAGGCCTCATTTAGATTATGCTGCACAGTTTTGGTCACCGTATTACAGAATGGATATAAATTCTCTGGAAAATGTACAAAGGAGGATGACAAAGATGATCCCATGTATCAGAAACCTTCCCTATGAGGATAGACTAAGGGCCCTGAAACTGCACTCTCTAGAAAGACGTAGAATCAGGGGGGATATGATTGAGGTTTATAAGTGGAAGACAGGAATAAATAAAGGGGATGTAAATAGTGTGCTGAAAATATCTAGCCTAGACAGGACTCGCAGCAATGGTTTTAAGTTGGAAAAATTCAGATTCAGGAGGGATATAGGAAAGTACTGGTTTGGTAATAGAGTTGTGGATGAGTGGAACAAACTCCCAAGTACCGTTATAGAGGCCAGAACGTTGTGTAGCTTTAAAAATAGGTTGGATAAATACATGAGTAGATGTGGGTGGGTGTGAGTTAGACCTGATAGCTTGTGCTAACAGGTCGGTTGCCGTGTTCCTCCCTTAACTCAATGTGACCTGACCTGACTAGGTTGGGTGCATTGGCTTAAGCCGGTAGGGACTTGGACCTGCCTCGCATGGGCCAGTAGGCCTTCTGCAGTGTTCCTTCGTTATGTTCTTATGTTCTTATGTTCTCTCTTCTCTCGCAATTTATTGACCTCATATGTGAAATGTCTTTCTCTGAGCCTGACATCATGGTATTCGTAACCTTGGGAGAAACGTGTTATAAAAGAATCCTCTGCCAGCAGTGTTTTAATTTTTCTTGTCTGCTTTTGCAGTTGTCTACCTGGTGTGGGAGAGCTGATGTGGGAGAGCTGGTGTGGGAGAGCTGGTGTGGGAGAGCTGGTGTAGGTGAGAGGGCATAGGAGAGTTGGTGTGGCAAGACTGAAATGAGAGAGGTGGTGTGAGAGAGCTCTTGCAAAAGAGCTGGTGTGGGTGAGCTGGAGAGAGAGATGATTTGGAAGAGGTAGAATGTAAGCTGATGTGGATGAGCTGGTGTGTGAGAGCTGGTGTGTGAGAGTTGGTGTGTGAGAGCTGGTGTGTGAGAGCTGGTGTGTGAGAGCTGGTGTGTGAGAGCTGGTGTGTGAGAGCTGGTGTGTGAGAGCTGATGTGTGAGAGCTGGTGTGTGAGAGCTGGTGTGTGAGAGCTGGTGTGTGAGAGCTGGTGTGTGAGAGTTGGTGTGTGAGA
This sequence comes from Cherax quadricarinatus, assembly GCF_038502225.1. Taxonomy (NCBI): domain Eukaryota; kingdom Metazoa; phylum Arthropoda; class Malacostraca; order Decapoda; family Parastacidae; genus Cherax; species Cherax quadricarinatus. The sequence goes on along the minus strand of NC_091353.1, from coordinate 1,614,712 downwards.
GCTGCTGTGAGACAGCTGAGGAAGGCTCCCACACCCTGGTAGGGACTGCGGTAAACTTACATGGGACGAAATTCATAAGACATCTAGATACGAAAATGTTATGTTAATGGGAGATTTTAACTTTAGACAAATTGATTGGAGTAATTTGATAGGAAATCTTGAGTCCACGACTTTTATAATGCGATGCAGGATTGCTTTTTAAAATAGTTTGTGACAGAATCAACTAGAAGAAATAACCTGCTTGATTTGATTATTGCCAACAAGGAATCACTAATTAATTATCTTGAGGCTAATGATCACAAATCACTAAACGACAATAAATCATGGAATTACCTCAGCAACTACTGCCAAGTCAATGTCTCTGGCTTCCGCTTAGTTGATCTCATAGGACTGAGAAATTTCCTGGATGGGGTGAACTGGTGTGACTTGACTGATCAGTATCCTGTAGGTCAAGTAGGTGGTGATAGTTGCTAATATGACATTTTTCAAATTATGGTTCTAGCTGCCCAGACTAATGTTCCAAATAGGGAAATTAAATCAAAAGGAAATGACCCTAAACTGATAAAAATTAGACTAAAGCATCTCACATATCAAAACAGAGGCATTTACAGGCGAATCAAAAGAGAAGAATGACACTAAAGAATCCCTAGAGCGTTATGTACTCTCTGAATGAGGACATCTTGAAAAGGTAACCTGTCATTGTACTCTTCTTCAGGTGTAAACTGGATAGCCGGTTCATCTGCGTTGAGATTTCCTTGAAAAATCAGCACTTTGAAACATTTGGGAGTTATTATGAGGTCGTCGTCCACATAACGTAACTAAGTGAAGTTGGTGGGCATGATAGCGAAGTGTTCAGCTTCCAAGCGTTCCATATACAAGTTAGCTAAGATGGCGCTGATGGGGAACAACATTCCCATACCATAGGTTTGTTCGTAGAGCCTGTTATTGGAAGAAAAGTAGTTAATACAGGCACAGGAAGATTAAGGTCCTGATTGACTTGACGTCGGAGAACGTCAGTGGCTTGTGTGGCGGGTACCTTAATGAAACGGAAAGTTACGTCCAGACTATTTAGTTTCTTGCTTGTTTCGGATAGAAAGGTCTTTGATGCAGCTGAGGTCGCATGAATGCTTTAGATGACCGGGGCTGATAGTCCCCAAAATGCTTGGAGGGGATTTCGTGGTTCAACGCCACCGCGGCCCGGTCTGTTACTAGGCCTCGTGGTTGATCAGGGTCTGATCAACCAGTCTGATACTGCTGGCCGCACGTAAATAGACTTACGAACCACTGCCCAGCTGGTAAGGTACTGAGTTTACGTGTCTGTTCAGCGCCTTTTTGAAGACAGCCAGGGGTCTATTGGTAATCCCCCTTATGTATGATGGGAGGCAGTTGAGCAGTCTTGAGCCCTGACACTTTTTATTGGGGAAATGTTGCATCTCCTGCCGAGTCTTTCGCTTTCATAGGGAATGATTTTCGTGTGCAAGTTTAGTACTAATCCCTCTAGGATTTTCCAAGTGTATATTATCATGTATTTCTCTCGCCTGCGTTCCAGGGAACACAATCAAGGACTTCAACTGTTCCCAGCAGTTTAGGTGCTTTATCGTACTTATGTGTGCCGTGAAAGTTATCTGTACACTCTCCAGGTCAGCAACTTCACCTACCTTGAAGGAGGCAGTTAGTGTACAGCAGTATTCCAGCCTAAACAGAACAAGCGATTTGAAGAGAATCACCATGGGCTTGCGTCCCTAGTTTTGAAAGTTCTCATTATCCATCTTAATATTTTTCTAGCAGATGCGATAGATACATTGTTGTGGTCTTTGAAGGTGTAATCCTCTGACATTATCACTCCCAGGTCCTTCACATTAGTTTTCCGCTCTATTGTGTTGTTAGAATTTGTTGTATACCCTGATACAGTTTTAATATTCTCAAGTTTTCCATATCTGAGTAGTTGAAAGCTCTCTTCATTGAATTTCATATTGTTTTCAGCGACCCTATTGAAGATTTGGTTGATGTCCACTTGGAATCTTGCGGATTCTTCGATGGAGGACACTGTCAATAGCAATCCGGGTGTCATTCGCAAAGGAAGACACAGAGCTATGGCTTACATCTCTGTCTATATCAGATGTGAGGAATAGGATTGGGGCGAATACTGTGCCTTGCAGAACAGTTCTTTTCACTGTAGCTGCCTCAGACTTTACTCTATTTACTATTGCCCTTTGTGTTCTACTAGTGAGAACGGCTGATTTGAGAGGGACCTGACCTCCCAACATCTGCGTTCTACTAGTGACCTACGTCTCACCTCCTGGCGCTATATAAGGCTCCATCCTGTCACTTCAACTCCATATTGTTTCAGACTACGGAACAATGCTCTTCTCCAGACTGAGGGACTGACCACCTCAAAACTTTAAGGGTGATGGACTGATTACATCGTCTTCAAGTATCTTCTGCTTCTATCAACTTTTCTGTACTCGACTGAAGAAGCCTACTGTGTAGGCGAAACGTTTCGAAATAAAGATACCTAACTGTTGCATATGTGTCTTACCTTTCACCGAGTTACATTTTCCTTCCTTTTTCATCATGGACTGCAAGAAAAGAGCTCTTCAGGTTATCAAATCTCCACGCATCAGCACTATTCCTAACAAAGTTATAACCCTTCCCTATAACCAGGATGCACTGAACGTCTCTGAAGTACACGCATAAGCTAACACTAGAGTTGCTATCACAACCAGCACCTCCATTATTACAACCCAGGATCCAAATGGCCTGTTACCCCGGGTGTAATGGGAGCAAAATAAACACAGTAGAAAAAGTTTAGACTTATATTATCCTTCACCAATTTAGAACAGCAATATGTACACTATGTACAGTGATAAGTATAGTGCACTCCACGGTAAGCAAGGCAGAAATAGAAGCCACAAGATAGTAGACCGTGCTTCAACCAGCTCTAGAATGGGAATGACAAGGGCAGACAGGAGAGTGGTACCCACATAACCTCTGCGATTGCCAAAACCATCTTCTTATTGGCTAGAACCTGTTCACTAGTTGAACGACGGGGCCCAATCATCAACTCTTAGCAACCTGGTTCGCTGGTTGGGGGAGATAGCCTGTAAATGAGGGTGTGTACATGCGCCGAATAAAGGTTACGTACTCTTTGCATGCCACATCCATAAAAGACCTTACTTGAACCAGTCAGTGCAGGAGTTTGCACTATCCCTTGTGGAGGCTGTGACAGAATATACGTCTGCAAAACAGCAAGAAACCTCGAAGCAAGCCTCATTGAGCATATTAATGCATATAGGTAACTTGAACAACGCCTGTGTGCAACACTGGAATTCCACCAACCACCTGATGATATTCAACAACACCCGCCTTGTGATTATAGAATCCAATTTCCGAGCACGTAAATGCCGTGAATCATCATTAATCACCATTTCTAACACAAAGAATAAAGGCGGATTCGTCATCTATAAAGTATTAGCAAGAATTCTGAAAACAATAAACCCTGCCGTCGCCACACAGCTACGATTACTACTACTACTACTACTACTGCTACCACTACTACTACTACTACTGCTACCACTACTACTACTACTACTACCAGTAATACTACTAATATAATAATATCTTTATTTCAACAAGTACATGTACAAGGTATACAGACCATAGCTGACATCAATGACATACTACTATATAGAAAGCCGTTTGTTATGCAGAGCATTTCTCGCAAAGTAGGTCAGTTTTTCCCCAGGATGCGACCCACGCCAGTCGATTTTACTGATGGGGAACATAGACAACTGGTGTAATGAAACACGCCCAATGTTGCTACTCTTGCCGGGAATCGAACCCGAAAACTCGCCGTGTGAAGCGAGAGCTTTAGCCACCAGGCCACGGGGCACCAGGCCACTACTGCTACTACTACTACAAGTACTACTGCGATTACCACCAATACGGATACCACTAACACTACTGCTACTACATACATAGATTATATTACGTTTTGACATCTCACTCTCTTAACTATACTATATACAATCTGTGTGTCCCTAGACTCCCGGGTTACCGCATGGAGAAGACCCGGGCCAGGACCTGTCCTGGACGAACTACCCCTGCACTTCCTACAAGAGTGATGGACTGAACACATCGTTTCCAGGTTGAGGGACTGATTACCTCGAACTTCTCCTCTCCTTACCCATTTCTACTTTGTATTGGACTGATGAAGCCACTGTGTGGCGAAACGTTTCTTCAATAAAGATTCCCATGATGAACATCAAAATGGTATACAATACCGACAGGTTGTTAGGTAAGACACATATGCAACAGTTAGACAACTTTATTCCGAAACGTTTCGCCTACACAGTAGGCTTCTTCAGTCTACTTCTTCAGCCTACTTTCTGTATTCGACTGAAGAAGCCTACTGTGTAGGCGAAACGTTTCGGAATAAAGTTGTCTAACTGTTGCATATGTGTCTTACCTAACAAAGATTCCCATGTGTTGCATAAGTGTCTCAATCTTCAACACTGTGGGTAATTCTTCCAACATTACTGCAATAAGCAAGTCTGCCGACGACTCCAAAAATAGGCCATCGGATTAATTCTGACGAGGACACTAATGTAGACGAATGCAAAGCTCTAAGCCTTTGGTAAAGAAAATGACAATGGCACTTATAAACTGAATAATGTAGTTCTTAATCACTCTGAATGTGAAAAAGATTTACTTCTGGTTAGCAGTAATCTTGTGCCAAGACAGCAGTGCGAAAGTGTTCGCATTAAAGCGAATAGAATTCTTAACGTTATATCAAGAGGTATAAATAACAGAAATCCTTACGTTATTCTTCCACTCTATATATCCTTGGAAAAATACACATATATAGTATATATGAACATAAGAAAGAACACTGCAGCAGGCCTACTGGCCCATGTGAGACAAGTCCAAGTCTCCTACCAGCTTAAGCCAATGCCCCAACTTAGTCAGGTCGTTAGGTAAGACACATATGCAACAGTTAGGTATTTTTATTTCGAAACGTTTCGCCTACACAGTAGGCTTCTTCAGTCGAGTACAGAAAAGTTGATAGAAGCAGAAGATACTTTTCTGTACTCGACTGAAGAAGCCTACTGTGTAGGCGAAACGTTTCGAAATAAAGATACCTAACTGTTGCATATGTGTCTTACCTAACAATCTGTCGGTATTTTATACCATTTTAATGTTCATTTAGTCAGGTCAGGTCACATTCACTGAAGGAAGGAGCACGGCATCTGACCTAGTACCACAAGCTAGTCAGGTCCAACTCACACCCACCCACACCCACTCAGGTATTTATCTAACCTATTATTAAAACTATCCAATGTTTTAGCCTCTATAACTGTGCTGGGGAGTTTGTTCCACTCATCCACAACTCTATTGCCAAACCAGTGCTATCTTATATCCTTATATATATAGTATGTGATGCTTATTGACTACGTTTCGCCCTCACAGTCATAAACAGATCTACCTGAACAGAGAATACATGAGTACATGTAGGGAGCATAGTTACGTGAGGGATCAGGTGAGATATGTTGAAGATAGTTGCTGACAAGAAGTTGAATTTGAGAAGGATCTGCCAGGCATGGGCAAGTAGACTTACTTCTATGTAGCATAACAATGAAATTTCCTGGCAAAGTATTCAAATATGTTGTAAAAGCCGTTGTTCTGGTTGAAATTTTTGGATATACAGATGAGTAATGTTAGGTAAGACACATATGCAACAGTTAGGTATCTTTATTCCGAAACGTTTCGCCTACACAGTAGGTTTCTTCAGTCGAGTACAGAAAAGTTGATAGAAGCAGAAGAGACTTGAAGACGATGTAATAATAAACTGTGCACTATTAGGGTCACAAGTGACATGGTCCTTAGGCAAATAGATAAATTAAAACCTAACAAATCCCCAGGCCCTGATGAACTGTATGCAAGGGTTCTAAAGGAATGTAAAGAGGAGCTTAGCACACCTTTGGCTAATCTTTTCAACATATCACTACAAACTGGCATGGTGCCAGATAAGTGGAAAATGGCAAATGTGATACCTATTTTCAAAACAGGTGACAGGTCCTTAGCTTCGAACTATAGACCAATAAGCCTAACCTCCATAGTGGGAAAATTTATGGAATCAATAATTGCCGAGGCAGTTCGTAGCCACCTTTGAAAAGCATAAATTAATCAACGAATCTCAGCATGGTTTTACAAAGGGGCGTTCCTGCCTTACGAATTTATTAACTTTTTTCACTAAGGTATTTGAGGAGGTAGATCATGGTAATGAATATGATATTGTGTATATGGACTTCAGTAAGGCTTTTGACAGGGTCCCACATCAGAGACTATTGAGGAAAATTAAAGCACATGGAATAGGAGGAGAAATTTTTTCCTGGATAGAGGCATGGTTGACAAATAGGCAGCAGAGAGTTTGCATAAATGGGGAGAAATCAGAGTGGGGAAGCGTCACGAGCGGTGTTCCACAGGGGTCAGTGTTGGGCCCCCTGCTGTTCACAATCTACATAAACGACATAGATGAGGGCATAAAGAGCGACATCGGCAAGTTTGCCGATGACACCAAAATAGGCCGTCGAATTCATTCTGACGAGGACATTCGAGCACTCCAGGAAGATTTGAATAGACTGATGCAGTGGTCGGAGAAGTGGCAGATGCAGTTTAATATAGACAAATGCAAAGTTCTAAATGTTGGACAGGACAATAACCATGCCACATATAAACTAAATAATGTAGATCTTAATATTACGGATTGCGAAAAAGATTTAGGAGTTCTGGTTAGCAGTAATCTGAAACCAAGACAACAGTGCATAAGTGTTCGCAATAAAGCTAATAGAATCCTTGGCTTCATATCAAGAAGCATAAATAATAGGAGTCCTCAGGTTGTTCTTCAACTCTATACATCCTTGGTTAGGCCTCATTTAGATTATGCTGCACAGTTTTGGTCACCGTATTACAGAATGGATATAAATTCTCTGGAAAATGTACAAAGGAGGATGACAAAGATGATCCCATGTATCAGAAACCTTCCCTATGAGGATAGACTAAGGGCCCTGAAACTGCACTCTCTAGAAAGACGTAGAATTAGGGGGGATATGATTGAGGTGTATAAATGGAAGACAGGAATAAATAAAGGGGATGTAAATAGTGTGCTGAAAATATCTAGCCTAGACAGGACTCGCAGCAATGGTTTTAAGTTGGAAAAATTCAGATTCAGGAAGGATATAGGAAAGTACTGGTTTGGTAATAGAGTTGTGGATGAGTGGAACAAACTCCCAAGTACCGTTATAGAGGCCAGAACGTTGTGTAGCTTTAAAAATAGGTTGGATAAATACATGAGTAGATGTGGGTGGGTGTGAGTTAGACCTGATAGCTTGTGCTAACAGGTCGGTTGCCGTGTTCCTCCCTTAAGTCAATGTGACCTGACCTGACTAGGTTGGGTGCATTGGCTTAAGCCGGTAGGAGACTTGGACCTGCCTCGCGTGGGCCAGTAGGCCTTCTGCAGTGTTCCTTCGTTCTTATGTTCTTATGTTCTTATGTAATCAGTCCATCACCCTTAAAGTTTTGAGGTGGTCAGTCCCTCAGTCTGGAGAAGAGCATTGTCCCATAGTCTGAAACAATATGGAGTTGAAGTGACAGGATGGAGCCTTAAGGGTAATGGACTGATTACATCATCTTCAAGTCTCTTCTGCTTCTATCAACTTTTCTGTACTCGACTGAAGAAGCCTATTGTGTAGGCGAAACGTTTCGAAATAAAGATACCTAACTGTTGCATATGTGTCTTACCTAACAACCTGTCGGTATTTTATGCCATTTTACTGTTCAGATGAGTAATGATAACAATATCCTATTTCTCTGAGTGATATCTACCCTGAGTTTCTGCAGTTGATTAAATGGTTGTGGGAGTTTCGGTATAAAACACAGACATTCCTCAAGTCATTCATTCTGCTGGCGCATTAATGTTCTGAGAAAACGCGTCTGGAGAGGTTTTTCTCGTCAGTATCAAGTGTTGGTGAGCTGAAGACGTTATGTATATACGGAGGTGGTGTCGTAATCTTGAAGACAGATAGGAACTGTGTTTTGTGAGGCCAAATGATTCAGAGAACCGACACGTTGATAAATTAGACACATGTGCAACTCTTGGGTATCTTTATTGAGGAAACGTTTCGCCACACAGTGACTTCATCAGTCCAATACAAAGTAGAAAGGCGTAAGGAGAGGAGGAGTTTGAGGTAATCAGTCCCTCAACCTGGAAACGATGTGGTCAGTCCATCAATCTTGATGATGGACTGACTACATCGACTCAAGGTTGAGGGACTGATTACCTCATTCTCCTCCTGTTCTTCAAGTTTATCCTGCCTTCAAGTTCCTGCCTTACGAATTTATTAACTTTTTTCACTAAGGTATTTGAGGAGGTAGATCATGGTAATGAATATGATATTGTGTATATGGACTTCAGTAAGGCTTTTGACAGGGTCCCACATCAGAGACTATTGAGGAAAATTAAAGCACATGGAATAGGAGGAGAATTTTTTTCCTGGATAGAGGCATGGTTGACAAATAGGCAGCAGAGAGTTTGCATAAATGGGGAGAAATCAGAGTGGGGAAGCGTTACGAGCGGTGTTCCACAGGGGTCAGTGTTGGGCCCCCTGCTGTTCACAATCTACATAAACGACATAGATGAGGGCATAAAGAGCGACATCGGCAAGTTTGCCGATGACACCAAAATAGGCCGTCGAATTCATTCTGACGAGGACATTCGAGCACTCCAGGAAGATTTGAATAGACTGATGCAGTGGTCGGAGAAGTGGCAGATGCAGTTTAATATAGACAAATGCAAAGTTCTAAATGAAAGTTAAGACACATGTGCAACATCTGGATATCTTTATTGTAGTAGACGTTTCGCCATCCAGTGGCTTTATCAATACAAATTCTAGGACATAACTTGAAGACAGTAGAACTATGTACAGAAGATTAGGTAATCAGTCCCTCAACCTAGGAGTAGAAGTACTTCTACAACTAACCCATCTCTTTGGGAAGGACCTACTTCCACTGGGGAATCCCGCCTACCAGTGAATATGCCCTCGTCTGCTACACCTGACGTTACTATATAAGCGCCAGGATTCTTTCTTCTGCTTCAGAATCTCCACGACTATGGTGCTGTTCGCACCTACTCCTAGGTTGAGGGACTGATTACCTAATCTTCTGTACATAGTTCTACTGTCTTCAAGTTATGTCCTAGAATTTGTATTGATAAAGCCACTGGATGGCGAAACGTCTACAATAAAGATACCCAGATGTTGCACATGTGTCTTACTCTCATCTTGTCGGTATTATATACCATTTCGTACACAAAGTTCTAAATGTTGGACAGGACAATAACCATGCCACATATAAACTAAATAATGCAGATCTTAATATTACGGATTGCGAAAAAGATTTAGGAGTTCTGGTTAGCAGTAATCTGAAACCAAGACAACAGTGCATAAGTGCTCGCAATAAAGCTGTGCAATAAAGCTAATAGAATCCTTGGCTTCATATCAAGAAGCATAAATAATAGGAGTCCTCAGGTTGTTCTTCAACTCTATACATCCTTGGTTAGGTCTCATTTAGATTATGCTGCACAGTTTTGGTCACCGTATTACAGAATGGATATAAATTCTCTGGAAAATGTACAAAGGAGGATGACAAAGTTGATCCCATGTATCAGAAACCTTCCCTATGAGGATAGACTAAGGGCCCTGAATCTGCACTCTCTAGAAAGACGTAGAATTAGGGGGGATATGATTGAGGTGTATAAATGGAAGACAGGAATAAATAAAGGGGATGTAAATAGTGTGCTGAAAATATCTAGCCTAGACAGGACTCGCAGCAATGGTTTTAAGTTGGAAAAATTCAGATTCAGGAAGGATATAGGAAAGTATTGGTTTGGTAATAGAGTTGTGGATGAGTGGAACAAACTCCCGAGTACAGTTATAGAGACCAGAACGTTGTGTAGCTTTAAAAATAGGTTGGATAAATACATGAGTGGATGTGGGTGGGTGTGAGTTGGACCTGATAGCTTGAGCTACCAGGTCGGTTGCCGTGTTCCTCCCTTAAGTCAATGTGACCTGACCTGACTAGGTTGGGTGCATTGGCTTAAGCCGGTAGGAGACTTGGACCTGCCTCGCATGGGCCAGTAGGCCTGCTGCAGTGTTCCTTCGTTCTTATGTTCTTATGTATGGACTGATGAAGCCACTCTGTGGCGAAACGTTTCCTCAATAAAGATACCCAAGAGTTGCACATGTTGAAGAATTTAGACACTTGTGCAACACATGGAAATCTTTATTGAAGAAACGTTTCGCCACACAGTGGCTTCATCAGTCCAATACAAAGTAGAAATGGGTAAGAAGAGGAGGAGTTTGAGGTAATCAGTCCCTCAACCTGGAGTCGATGTGTTCAGTCCATCACTCTTGTAGGAAGTGCAGCATAGGGCCAGAGAGGTGGCTTATACACTGCGGTGAGATGAGTTGAAGCAGGAGGAGGCGGGATCACAGTGGGACCTGCCACTTGTGTAAGTAGCAGGAGGAGGCGGGATCACAGTGGGACCTGCCACTTGTGTAAGTAGCAGGAGGAGGCGGGATCACAGTGGGACCTGCCACTAGTGTAAGTAGCAGGAGGAGGCGGGATCACAGTGGGACCTGCCACTAGTATAAGTAGCAGGAGGAGGCGGGATCACAGTGGGACCTGCCACTAGTGTAAGTAGCAGGAGGAGGCGGGATCACAGTGGGACCTGCCACTTGTGTAAGTAGCAGGAGGAGGCGGGATCACAGTGGGACCTGCCACTAGTGTAAGTAGCAGGAGGAGGCGGGATCACAGTGGGACCTGCCACTAGTGAAGCAGGAGGAGGCGGGATCACAGTGGGACCTGCCACTTGTGTAAGTAGCAGGAGGAGGCGGGATCACAGTGGGACCTGCCACTTGTGTAAGTAGCAGGAGGAGGCGGGATCACAGTGGGACCTGCCACTTGTGTAAGTAGCAGGAGGAGGCGGGATCACAGTGGGACCTGCCACTAGTATAAGTAGCAGGAGGAGGCGGGATCACAGTGGGACCTGCCACTTGTGTAAGTAGCAGGAGGAGGCGGGATCACAGTGGGACCTGCCACTAGTATAAGTAGCAGGAGGAGGCGGGATCACAGTGGGACCTGCCACTAGTGTAAGTAGCAGGAGGAGGCGGGATCACAGTGGGACCTGCCACTTGTGTAAGTAGCAGGAGGAGGCGGGATCACAGTGGGACCTGCCACTAGTGTAAGTAGCAGGAGGAGGCGGGATCACAGTGGGACCTGCCACTAGTGTAAGTAGCAGGAGGAGGCGGGATCACAGTGGGACCTGCCACTTGTGTAAGTAGGTCGTCGTCCAATGGTTGGGCAAGCGTTTAAGTCTTTGTACCAAGATCCCATGATGTTGCAGTGTCTGACAGATGTGGTGAATGGTTTTGAAAACCGACAAGTTGAAGAATTTAGACACTTGTGCAACACATGGGAATCTTTATTGGTACAAAGACTTCAACGCTTGCCCAACCATTGGACGACGACCTACTTACACTAGTGGCAGGTCCCACTGTGATCCCGCCTCCTCCTGCTACTTACACTAGTGGCAGGTCCCACTGTGATCCCGCCTCCTCCTGCTACTTACACTAGTGGCAGGCCCCACTGTGATCCCGCCTCCTCCTGCTTCGCCTCATCTCACCGCAGTATATAAGCCACCTCTCCGGCCCTATGCTGCACTTCCTACAAGAGTGATGGACTGAACACATCGATTCCAGGTTGTGGGACTGATTACCTTGAACTCCTCCTCTCCTTACCCATTTCTACTTTGTATTGGGCTGATGAAGCCACTGTGTGGCGAAACGTTTCTTCAATAAAGATTCCCATGTGTTGCACAAGTGTCTAAATTCTTCAACTTGTCGGTTTTCGAAACCATTCAGCACAGTTGCACATGTGTCTAATTTATCAACGTTGAGCTTAATAAAGTGCACAAGATGGAGCAAATATAGACCCGTTGTAAGGCAAACGAGATTCATGAAGATCTGACGGAAGATGGGCCATAATTAGTGTGTACGTCACTTGACGAGAGATGTTCCACAATTGAAGTGTGTACGTCACTTGACGAGAGATGTTCCACAATTGAAGTGTGTACGTCACTTGACGAGAGATGTTCCACAATTGAAGTACTGGAGGTGATTCCTCTTGCTTCATATATATATATTCCAGTGAAGCATAATTTTGGGGGAGGAAGTCTACATAATGTCTCACAGAACACTGTTAATTTGCATAATATTTAACTTGAAATAATACTCGACTAACCAAATATGTGCTCTTTAATACAACCATGTTATTAATACTCTTTATGCTGTTGTTGAACACAAATAATAGCATTCACCTGTTTAACGTTGCATAACCTCTCTCTCTCTCTCTCTCTCTCTCTCTCTCTCTCTCTCTCTCTCTCTCTCTCTATAATGCAAACAGTCACAGACAGGCGATCCTAACTATGCAAGACAAACCTCATGGTGAGCGCTTTCGACATCCGAGCTAGTAGCACAAGCTAGTCAGGTCCAACTCACACCCACCCACAACCACTCATGTATTTATCCAACCTATTTTTAAAACTACACAACGTCTTAGCTTCTATGACGGTACTCGGGAGTTTGTTCCACTCATCCACAACTCTATTACCAAACCAGAGATTTCCTATATCCTTCCTGAATCTGAATTTTTCCAATTTAAAACCATTGCTGCGAGTCCTGTCTATGTTAGATATTTTTAGCACACTATTTACACCCCCTTTATTCCTATTTTCCATTTATAGACCTCAGTCAAATCCCTCTAATTCTACGCGTTTCTAAAGAGTGCAGATTCAGGGCCCTTAGTCTTTCCTCATAGGGAAGATTTCTGAAGCATGCGATCAACTTTGTCATCCTCCTCTGTACGTTTTCCATAGCATTTATATCCATTCTGTAATACGGTGACCAAAACTATGCAGCATAATCTAAATGAGGCTTAACCAAAGATATATAGAGTTCAAGAACAACCCGAGGACTTCCATTGTTTATACTTCTTGGTATGTCGCTATTTATTCCCTCATCTATGTCGTTTATGTAAATTATGAACAACGAGGGACCCAACACTGACCCCTGTGGAACACCACTTGTGACGTGCCCCCATTCTGATTTCTTCCCATTTCTGCAGACTGTCTGCTGCCTATTTGTCAACCATACCTCTACCCAGGAAAAAAAAATTCTCCTCCTATTGCTTGTGCCTTAAGTTTCCTCAATAACCTCTGATGTGGAACTCTATCGAAAGTCTTTCTGAAGTCCATATACACAGTATCATATTCAACACCATGATCTACCTCCTCAAATACCTTAGTGAAGAAAGTTAGTAAATTCGTAAGATAGGAACGCCCCTTTGTAAAACTGTGCTGAGATTCACTAATCAGTTTATGCCTTTCGAGATGGCTACGAATTGCTTCGGCAATTATTGATTCCATAAACTTTCCCACTATGGAGGTAAGGCTTATTGGTCTATAGTTCGAAGCCAAGGACCTGTCACCTGCCTTGTAAATAGGTATTACATTTGCCATTTTCCACTTATCAGGCACTATGCCAGTTTGTAGTGATATATTAAAAAGATTAGCCAAAGTATGCTAAGTTCCTCTTTACATTCCTTTAACACCCTTGCAAACAGTTCATCAGGACCTGGGGATTTGTTAGGTTTTAATTACTCTGTTTGTCTGAGGACCATGTCATTAGTTACCGCAATCGTACATAGTTTATTATCATCCTGTTCTACATAATTTATTTCTGGAATTTCGCTAGTATCTCCCTGAGTAAAAACTGAGAGGAAGTAGGTATTGAAAAGTTCACACATTTCCTTATCACTCTCAGTGATCTGACCTGAGTTAGTCTTAAGTGGGCCTATAGTGTCCCTAATCTCACTTCTGTATACCTAAAAGAACCCTTTTGGGTAGTCTTCGAATCCCTTGCGACTTTAACCTCATAATCCCGTTTTGCTTATTCCTTTTTTTTTTTATTTCTCTCTTTAATTGAAAATATTGATTTCTTAACTGCCTTTCCCACCTTTTCATACGCCTATATATGCCTCTCTTTTGACCAATGAGATGTTTAATCTATTGTTTATCCATTTGGGATCATTTTTGTTAGATCGAATTTCCCTACTCGCGACAAAAGTTGTCCGGGCAGCCAGCACTATGTTCTGAAATACGTCTTATTGGCAACTAACCCTACCTACCTGACACATAGTAAGGTCATCCCAATTTAGCCCACCCAGGTAATTTCTCATACCCATGAAGTCGGCAAAGCGGAAATCGAGATACAAGGAAAATGGAAGCAGCAAGTAAGAGAAAGGTGAAGGTTCATAAACTAAAGGAGGAGGCAGTTAGGGTAAGATATGAACAACTAATGGAGGATAGATGAGCTAGTGAGAGTATAGGCAATGGGGATGAAGATGTATGGGGTAGGTTAAATAATGTAGTGTTAGAGTGTTTAGCAGAAGTTTGTGGTTACAGGAAAGTGGGTGCAGGAGGGAAGAAGAGCGATTGGTGGAATGATGACATAAAGAGAGTATTTAAAGATAAAAAGTTAGCATATGAGAAGTTTTTCCAAAGTTGAAGTGATGCAAGGAGGGAGGGATATATGGAGAGAAAAAGAAATGTTAAGAGAGTGGTGAAGAAATGTAAAAAGAGAGCAAAAGAGAGAGTAAATGAGATGTTATCAACAAATTTTGTTGAAAATAAGAAAAACTTTTGGAGTGAGATTAATAAGTTGAGAAAGCCTAGGGAACAAATGGATTTGAAAGTTAAATAAAGGAGACGAGAGTTATTAAATGGAGAGTTAGAGGTATTTGGAAGATGGAGAAAATATTTTGAGGAATTGTTAAATGTTAATGAAGATAGGGAAGCTGTAATTTCGTGCATAGGGCAAGGAGGAATAAAATCTTATAGGAGTGAGGAAGAACCAGTTGTGAGTGTGGGGGAAGTGCACGGGGCAGTGGGTAGAATGAAAGTGGCTAAAGCAGCTGGGATTGATGAGATAAAGATAGAAATGTTTAAAACAGATAGGGATATAGTCTCGGAGTTGTTAGTGTTTTTATTTAATAAATGTATGGAAGAGAGTAAGGTACCTAGAGATTAGCAGAAAGCATGCATAGTTCATTTGTATAAAGGCAAAGGGGACAAAAGAGAGTGCAAAAATTATAGGGGAATAAGTCTGTTGAGTATACCGGGTAAAGTGTATGGTAGAGTTATTATTGAAATAATTAAGAGTAAGACGGAGAATAGGATAGCAGATGAACAAGGAGGCTTTAGGAAGTGTAGGGGGTGTGTGGACCAAGTGTTTACAGTGTAACATATAGGTGAACAGTATTTAGATATGGGTAAAGAGGTTTTCGTGGCATTTATGGATTTAGAAAAGGTATATGATAGGGTGGATAAGGGAGCAATGTGGCAGATGTTGCAAATATATGGAATAGAAGTAAACAGTTTTTACGAGTACATGAGGCTTAAGTTAGAGTACGTACGAGAGAGGGAGATTATTTCCCATTAAAAGTAGTCTAAATGCTAGTGCATTGAAAGGTCTCAATTCATTCTCTAAAGAGATTGTGTGAGACGGAAAATTATTTGGAAGTTGATGGTATATTAACCTGAGGACAACTGGCTCACTATGTTGAACCTTCTCATTTAATATGAATTGTTACATTCGATTTTGAAAAATTTCCAGAACGTATAACTTTCTTAAAAGGGATGAAAGCTACATCTGTCACAGCCTATTTTTTTTGGGTTGGAGATCTACTTTGAAATCCGTTTTTCGAGTAGCAGTTCGTAGCTGATACCAACCTTTGGTAAAAGAATTTAATGGTTGGAGCATCTCTTATTGCCTTCCATGATAAAATTTTACAAGTTTTCTAAGGACAGCTTGATCATGGATACGAATTCTTATATTGTTTATATTATCTGAATCTTTGCTCTGTTTTAGCCATCAATTAAAAATCATCCAAAATTCTCACAATAAATCCATGATTCAGTGAAAATATTTTTGGAATTGGAATTACATTAAATTCCCGTTATCAAAAAACTGGTACCAGGTATCATATCTCTTGGGAACGAAAATGTCGAAGACGTTCTGTAAGAAGTTGGATTTTTCTCCTCCATCAACCCTAAGCTTTGGATTGCACGTTCTGACTCTGCATTATCATTCACTCAATCTATGTAGGTCAATATGAATTGATACAATTAATTATCTAAGAATTTTCTGAACATTTGACTAGTCCACTATGTTGTTACTGGCCACATTCATCAGTATGTTGTTACTGGCCACATTCATCAGTATGTTGTTACTGGCCACATTCATCAGTATGTTGCTACTGGCCACATTCATCAGTATGTTGTTACTGGCCACATTCATCACTATGTTGTTACTGACCACATTCATCACTATGTTGTTACTGACCACATTCATCAGTATGTTGTTACTGACCACATTCATCACTATGTTGTTACTGACCACATTCATCACTATGTTGTTACTGACCACATTCATCAGTATGTTGTTACTGGCCACATTCATCACTATGTTGTTACTGACCACATTCATCACTATGTTGTTACTGACCACATTCATCAGTATGTTGTTACTGACCACATTCATCACTATGTTGTTACTGACCACATTCATCACTATGTTGTTACTGACCACATTCCTCACTATGTTGTTACTGTCACTATGTTGTTCACTATGTTGTTACTGACCACATTCATCACTATGTTGTTACTGACCACATTCATCACCTCACTATGTTGTTACCATCACTATGTTGTTACTGACCACATTCCTCACTATGTTGTTACTGACCACATTCCTCACTATGTTGTTACTGACCACATTCATCACTATGTTGTTACTGACCACATTCATCACTATGTTGTTACTGACCACATTCATCACTATGTTGTTACTGACCACATTCCTCACTATGTTGTTACTGACCACATTCATCACTATGTTGTTACTGGCCACATTCATCACTATGTTGTTACTGACCACATTCATCACTATGTTGTTACTGGCCACATTCATCACTATGTTGTTACTGGCCACATTCATCACTATGTGGTTACTGACCACATTCCTCACTATGTTGTTACTGACCACATTCATCACTATGTTGTTACTGACCACTTTTATAAATTGCAAGATGCAAATATTTGCCTTGCCAAAAAATTAAGAAATTTCGATAAAAATATTGAGTCTCTTAAGACTGTTAGGCAACAGCTCTTGGGTCTTTTAGGGATATCATCACAATCCCTCAAGTTTTAGATTTCTTTAATACAGTAAAGATCCCACTTTTGGGCCTCTTAATTGAATTTAATATTGGCTCCTGAGCCTTTAGAGGAAGTCGATTTACAGCTCCTGGGCCTCTTGACCATATTTTCAACACGCCGTAACAGATTGATCATAATTTTTTGCCTTTTGCGAAGATTAATTTGGGGCTGTTAGTCTACATCATCTTGATCTATTAACAGTGTTGAGCTACAGCGCTTGTACCCCTCGACGGAGTGGAGTAACAATTTCTTTGTCTCTCTTTGGTGGTGAGGTACAGATGCTGGATCCCATAAAAATGTTGATGCATTTCTTTTAGGGCTCTTGAAGGTGCTGAGTTACAGCTCTTGGGCTTTGTAAGTGAGCTAATGAACAACTCTTACGTCTCCTGGAAATATTAAAGTTACTCCTTCTGGGTTAACTGAAATTGTCGAGATATAGTTAAGATAAGATAAGATTTCGTTCGGATTTTTAACCCCGGAGGGTTAGCCACCCAGGATAACCCAAGAAAGTCAGTGCGTCATCGAGGACTGTCTAACTTATTTCCATTGTGGTCCTTAATCTTGTCCCCCAGGATGCGACCCACACCAGTCGACTAACACCCAGGTACCTATTTGCTGCTAGGTGAACAGGACAATAGGTGTAAGGAAACGTGTCGGAATTTCCACCCGCCGGGAATCGAACCCGGGCCCTCCGTGTGTGAAGCGGGAGCTTTAGCCACCAGGCCACCGGGCTAAAGTAGATGAGAGGAGAAAAAGGAAGAAACGAGGGTGTAGAAGAGGCAAAGGAAAGCTGGAAGAGGAGTAAATAGATGCAGGGAGGTAAATATTATGTTGCAGACTGGTAAAAACATCTGGCAGGAAACAGGAGGAACATGTGGAAGGAGAAAAAGCAAAAAATGGTAAAGGATGCGGAAGGATAAAATAAAAAGCGTCAGACAACATATTTTTTTCAGGCTCGTAATTCTACGTTAAAACGTGTCTTGCACTGAGAAGCTTACCTGCTCAGTGCAAGACACATCAGAGCAGTGATGAGCAGTGATGAGCAGTGATGAGCAGTGATGAGCAGTGATAAGCAGTGATGAGCAGTGATGAGCGTGCAGTGATGAGCAGTGATGAGCAGTGATGAGCAGTGATGAGCAGTTATCAGCAGTTTGCCTACAGCAGCGATGAGTATGTAGAACAATTTACGTACATTAGTGTTGAGAGAGTTGAACATTGTACTTACGAAGGACGAGACTGTACTCACCTAATTGTGGTTGCAGGGGTCGAGACTCAGCTCCTGGTCCCGTGTTCCCCTGCGGAGTATATCTGACAGTTGTTCTACAAGAGAACTGTGTTGAGTGTCATCTACAAGAGAGGTAAACGTGTTGAACAGTTTCACTACACAGGTGAACGTGTTGAACAGTTTCACTACACAGGTGAACGTGTTGAACAGTTTCACTACACAGGTGAACGTGTTGAACAGTTTCACTACACAGGTGAACGTGTTGAACAGTTTCACTACACAGGTGAACGTGTTGAACAGTTTCACTACACAGGTGAACGTGTTGAACAGTTTCACTACACAGGTGAACGTGTTGAACAGTTTCACTACACAGGTGAACGTGTTGAACAGTTCAACAGGATAAGTGTGTTCAGTAGTTCATTTTACAGGATATGTGAATTTCTGAACAGATCACGTTCCAGAGAGGTGAACGTGACGGTCAGTTCATCTACAAGAGAGGTGAGTATGTTAAACAGTTGCACTACAAGAGAGGTGAGTGTATTGAGCAATTCACCTACAAAACAGCTAATTGTAATGAGTAAGTTACCTACGAGAGAGCTGAGTGACTTGAAGAGCTGAAGAGTCCTTAATCTGTATTCCCTGGAACGCAGGCGAGAGAGATACATGATAATATACACTTGGAAGGTCCTGGAGGGATTAGTACCAAACCTGCACACGAAAGTCACTCCCTATGAAAGCAAAAGACTCGACAGGAGATGTAACATTCCCCCGATGAAAAGCAGGGGGGCCACGAGTACATTCAGAGACAACACAGTAAGTGTCCGGGGCCCAAGACTGTTCAACTGCCTCCCAACATACATAAGGGGGATTACCAATAGATCCCTGGCTGTCTTCAAGAAGGTACTGGACAGGCACCTAAAGTCAGTACCTGACCAACCGGGTTGTGGTTTGTACGTCAATTTGCGTGCAGCCACCAGTAACAGCCTTGTTGATCAGACCCTGATCCACCGTGAGTCCTGGTCTCAGACCGAGCCTCGGGGGCGTTGACCCCCGAAAGCCTCTCCAGGTAAACTCCAGGTAAACCTGCAACCTGTGCCAAAACAAAAGCATTCATATTGCTAAACTCACAAACTAGTATTTAGTCACTTAGCCATAATACCAACTTACCTCATAATTTGTAATATTTTACAATTAAGAATAAAACTAAGTATGCCCGAAATGCCTAGCCATGCTAAGCGTTCTAGTGGTACACTCTGTAATGCCTAGCCATGCTAAGCGTTCTAGTGGTACACTCTGTAATGCCTAGCCATGCTAGGTGTTCTAGTGGTACACTCTGTAATACCTAGCCATGCTAGGTGTTCTAGTGGTACACTCTGTAATCACAATTTTACTACATGTAAACCACACAATAACCAAATTTCTGTAAACTCAGCATTGTAATCCTTATAGAGAATAAACTTTGAATTTGAATTTGAATTTGAATTTGAGTGGTGAGTGTATTGAGCCGTCAGTCCACAAGAGTGTAGAAAAGCAAGCTACAGAACAAATAACACCAGTACAATACTCGGTCGTAGTTGTAGAGGCGAGTAAAAGGAAAAACGATAATTGAATCTAGTCAGCCGTAATCAAACTGTGCAGGAATTAAACTTCGACATGTTCCCGATAACTGATAAAAAACTGCTCTTCGCTGGTCCTAACTCGGACCCCCTTAACCAGGACCTCCCTAATATCTAGCTGCTCACTCTACCTTCACCTTAACCAGGACCTCCCTGATATCTAGCTGCCCACTCTACCTTCACCTTAACCAGGACCTCCCTAATATCTAGCTGCCCACTCTACCTTCACCTTAACCAGGACCTACCTAATATCTAGCTGCCCACTCTACCTTCATCTTAACCAGGACCTCTCTAATATCTAGCTGCCCACTCTACCTTCACCTTAACCAGGACCTACCTAATATCTAGCTGCCCACTCTACCTTCACCTTAACCAGGACCTCTCTAATATCTAGCTGCCCACTCTACCTTCACCTTAACCAGGACCTACCTAATATCTAGCTGCCCACTCTACCTTCACCTTAACCAGGACCTCTCTAATATCTAGCTGCCCACTCTACCTTCACCTTAACCAGGACCTACCTAATATCTAGCTGCCCACTCTACCTTCACCTTAACCAGGACCTACCTAATATCTGGCGGCCCACTCTACCTTCACCTTAACCAGGACCTCTCTAATATCTAGCTGCCCACTCTACCTCCACCTTAACCAGGACCTACCTAATATCTAGCTGCCCACTCTACCTTCACCTTAACCAGGACCTCTCTAATATCTAGCTGCCCACTCTACCTTCACCTTAACCAGGACCTACCTAATATCTAGCTGCCCACTCTACCTTCACCTTAACCAGGACCTCTCTAATATCTAGCTGCCCACTCTACCTTCACCTTAACCAGGACTTACCTAATATCTAGCTGCCCACTCTACCTTCACCTTAACCAGGACCTACCTAATATCTAGCTGCCCACTCTACCTTCACCTTAACCAGGACCTCTCTAATATCTAGCTGCCCACTCTACCTTCACCTTAACCAGGACTTACCTAATATCTAGCTGCCCACTCTACCTTCACCTTAACCAGGACCTACCTAATATCTGGCTGCCCACTCTACCTTCACCTTAACCAGGACCTCTCTAATATCTAGCTGCCCACTCTACCTCCACCTTAACCAGGACCTACCTAATATCTAGCTGCCCACTCTACCTTCACCTTAACCAGGGCCTCCCTAATATCTAGCTGCCCACTCTACCTTCACCTTAATCAGGACCTCTCTAATATCTAGCTACCCACTCTACATTCACCTTAACCAGGACCTACCTAATATCTCGCTGCCCACTCTACCTTCACCTTAACCAGGACCTACCTAATATCTGGCTGCCCACTCTACCTTCACCTTAACCAGGACCTCTCTAATATCTAGCTGCCCACTCTACCTCCACCTTAACCAGGACCTACCTAATATCTAGCTGCCCACTCTACCTTCACCTTAACCAGGGCCTCCCTAACATATAGCTGCCCACTCTACCTTCACCTTAATCAGGACCTCTCTAATATCTAGCTGCCCACTCTACCTTCACCTTAACCAGGGCCTCCCTAATATCTAGCTGCCCACTCTACCTTCACCTTAATCAGGACCTCTCTAATATCTAGCTGCCCACTCTACCTTCACCTTAACCAGAACCTCCCTAATATCTAGCTGCCCACTCTACCTTCACCTTAACCAGGACCTCTCTAATATCTAGCTACCCACTCTACCTTCACCTTAACCAGGACCTACCTAATATCTCGCTGCCCACTCTACCTTCACCTTAGCCAGGACCTACCTAATATCTGGCTGCCCACTCTACCTTCACCTTAACCAGGACCTCTCTAATATCTAGCTGCCCACTCTACCTCCACCTTAACCAGGACCTACCTAATATCTAGCTGCCCACTCTACCTTCACCTTAACCAGGGCCTCCCTAACATATAGCTGCCCACTCTACCTTCACCTTAATCAGGACCTCTCTAATATCTAGCTGCCCACTCTACCTTCACCTTAACCAGAACCTCCCTAATATCTAGCTGATACTCTACCTTCACCTTAACCAGGACCTCTCTAATATCTAGCTGCCCACTCTACCTTCACCTTAACCAGGACCTCTCTAATATCTAGCTGCCCACTCTACCTTCACCTTAACCAGGACCTACCTAATATCTAGCTGCCCACTCTACCTTCACCTTAACCAGGACCTACCTAATATCTAGCTGCCCACTCTACCTTCACCTTAACCAGGACCTACCTAATATCTAGCTGCCCACTCTACCTTCACCTTAACCAGGACCTACCTAATATCTAGCTGCCCACTCTACCTTCACCTTAACCAGGACCTACCTAATATCTGGCTGCCAACTCTACCTTCACCTTAACCAGGACCTACCTAATATCTAGCTGCCCACTCTACCTTCACCTTAACCAGGACCTACCTAATATCTAGCTGCCCACTCTACCTTCCCCTTAACCAGGACCTATCTAATATCTAACTGCCCACTCTACCTTCACCTTAACCAGGACCTATCTAATATCTAACTGCCCACTCTACCTTCACCTTAACCAGGACCTACCTAATATGTAGCTGCCCACTCTACCTTCACCTTAACCAGGACCTATCTAATATCTAACTGCCCACTCTACCTTCACCTTAACCAGGACCTACCTAATATCTAGCTGCTCACTCTACCTTCACCTTAACCAGGACCTACCTAATATCTAGCTGCCCACTCTACCTTCACCTTAACCAGGACCTACCTAATATCTAGCTGCCCACTCTACCTTCACCTTAACCAGGACCTACCTAATATCTAGCTGCCCACTCTACCTTCACCTTAACCAGGACCTATCTAATATCTAACTGCCCACTCTACCTTCACCTTAACCAGGACCTCTCTAATATCTAGCTGCCCACTCTACCTTCACCTTAACCAGGACCTACCTAATATCTAGCTGCCCACTCTACCTTCACCTTAACCAGGACCTATCTAATATCTAACTGCCCACTCTACCTTCACCTTAACCAGGACCTCTCTAATATCTAGCTGCCCACTCTACCTTCACCTTAACCAGGACCTACCTAATATCTAGCTGCCCACTCTACCTTCACCTTAACCAGGACCTATCTAATATCTAACTGCCCACTCTACCTTCACCTTAACCAGGACCTACCTAATATCTAGCTGCCCACTCTACCTTCACCTTAACCAGGACCTATCTAATATCTAACTGCCCACTCTACCTTCACCTTAACCAGGACCTACCTAATATCTAGCTGCCCACTCTACCTTCACCTTAACCAGGACCTACCTAATATCTAGCTGCCCTAATACTCTACTCTACCTTCACCTTAACCAGGACCTATCTAATATCTAACTGCCCACTCTACCTTCACCTTAACCAGGACCTCTCTAATATCTAGCTGCCCACTCTACCTTCACCTTAACCAGGACCTACCTAATATCTAGCTGCCCACTCTACCTTCACCTTAACCAGGACCTATCTAATATCTAACTGCCCACTCTACCTTCACCTTAACCAGGACCTCTCTAATATCTAGCTGCCCACTCTACCTTCACCTTAACCAGGACCTACCTAATATCTAACTGCCCACTCTACCTTCATCTTAACCAGGACCTCTCTAATATCTAGCTGCCCACTCTACCTTCACCTTAACCAGGACCTACCTAATATCTAGCTGCCCACTCTACCTTCACCTTAACCAGGACCTCTCTAATATCTAGCTGCCCACTCTACCTTCACCTTAACCAGGACCTACCTAATATCTAGCTGCCCACTCTACCTTCACCTTAACCAGGACCTCTCTAATATCTAGCTGCCCACTCTACCTTCACCTTAACCAGGACCTACCTAATATCTAGCTGCCCACTCTACCTTCACCTTAACCAGGACCTACCTAATATCTGGCGGCCCACTCTACCTTCACCTTAACCAGGACCTCTCTAATATCTAGCTGCCCACTCTACCTCCACCTTAACCAGGACCTACCTAATATCTAGCTGCCCACTCTACCTTCACCTTAACCAGGACCTCTCTAATATCTAGCTGCCCACTCTACCTTCACCTTAACCAGGACCTACCTAATATCTAGCTGCCCACTCTACCTTCACCTTAACCAGGACCTCTCTAATATCTAGCTGCCCACTCTACCTTCACCTTAACCAGGACTTACCTAATATCTAGCTGCCCACTCTACCTTCACCTTAACCAGGACCTACCTAATATCTAGCTGCCCACTCTACCTTCACCTTAACCAGGACCTCTCTAATATCTAGCTGCCCACTCTACCTTCACCTTAACCAGGACTTACCTAATATCTAGCTGCCCACTCTACCTTCACCTTAACCAGGACCTACCTAATATCTGGCTGCCCACTCTACCTTCACCTTAACCAGGACCTCTCTAATATCTAGCTGCCCACTCTACCTCCACCTTAACCAGGACCTACCTAATATCTAGCTGCCCACTCTACCTTCACCTTAACCAGGGCCTCCCTAATATCTAGCTGCCCACTCTACCTTCACCTTAATCAGGACCTCTCTAATATCTAGCTACCCACTCTACATTCACCTTAACCAGGACCTACCTAATATCTCGCTGCCCACTCTACCTTCACCTTAACCAGGACCTACCTAATATCTGGCTGCCCACTCTACCTTCACCTTAACCAGGACCTCTCTAATATCTAGCTGCCCACTCTACCTCCACCTTAACCAGGACCTACCTAATATCTAGCTGCCCACTCTACCTTCACCTTAACCAGGGCCTCCCTAACATATAGCTGCCCACTCTACCTTCACCTTAATCAGGACCTCTCTAATATCTAGCTGCCCACTCTACCTTCACCTTAACCAGGGCCTCCCTAATATCTAGCTGCCCACTCTACCTTCACCTTAATCAGGACCTCTCTAATATCTAGCTGCCCACTCTACCTTCACCTTAACCAGAACCTCCCTAATATCTAGCTGCCCACTCTACCTTCACCTTAACCAGGACCTCTCTAATATCTAGCTACCCACTCTACCTTCACCTTAACCAGGACCTACCTAATATCTCGCTGCCCACTCTACCTTCACCTTAGCCAGGACCTACCTAATATCTGGCTGCCCACTCTACCTTCACCTTAACCAGGACCTCTCTAATATCTAGCTGCCCACTCTACCTCCACCTTAACCAGGACCTACCTAATATCTAGCTGCCCACTCTACCTTCACCTTAACCAGGGCCTCCCTAACATATAGCTGCCCACTCTACCTTCACCTTAATCAGGACCTCTCTAATATCTAGCTGCCCACTCTACCTTCACCTTAACCAGAACCTCCCTAATATCTAGCTGATACTCTACCTTCACCTTAACCAGGACCTCTCTAATATCTAGCTGCCCACTCTACCTTCACCTTAACCAGGACCTCTCTAATATCTAGCTGCCCACTCTACCTTCACCTTAACCAGGACCTACCTAATATCTAGCTGCCCACTCTACCTTCACCTTAACCAGGACCTACCTAATATCTAGCTGCCCACTCTACCTTCACCTTAACCAGGACCTACCTAATATCTAGCTGCCCACTCTACCTTCACCTTAACCAGGACCTACCTAATATCTAGCTGCCCACTCTACCTTCACCTTAACCAGGACCTACCTAATATCTGGCTGCCAACTCTACCTTCACCTTAACCAGGACCTACCTAATATCTAGCTGCCCACTCTACCTTCACCTTAACCAGGACCTACCTAATATCTAGCTGCCCACTCTACCTTCCCCTTAACCAGGACCTATCTAATATCTAACTGCCCACTCTACCTTCACCTTAACCAGGACCTATCTAATATCTAACTGCCCACTCTACCTTCACCTTAACCAGGACCTACCTAATATGTAGCTGCCCACTCTACCTTCACCTTAACCAGGACCTATCTAATATCTAACTGCCCACTCTACCTTCACCTTAACCAGGACCTACCTAATATCTAGCTGCTCACTCTACCTTCACCTTAACCAGGACCTACCTAATATCTAGCTGCCCACTCTACCTTCACCTTAACCAGGACCTACCTAATATCTAGCTGCCCACTCTACCTTCACCTTAACCAGGACCTACCTAATATCTAGCTGCCCACTCTACCTTCACCTTAACCAGGACCTATCTAATATCTAACTGCCCACTCTACCTTCACCTTAACCAGGACCTCTCTAATATCTAGCTGCCCACTCTACCTTCACCTTAACCAGGACCTACCTAATATCTAGCTGCCCACTCTACCTTCACCTTAACCAGGACCTATCTAATATCTAACTGCCCACTCTACCTTCACCTTAACCAGGACCTCTCTAATATCTAGCTGCCCACTCTACCTTCACCTTAACCAGGACCTACCTAATATCTAGCTGCCCACTCTACCTTCACCTTAACCAGGACCTATCTAATATCTAACTGCCCACTCTACCTTCACCTTAACCAGGACCTACCTAATATCTAGCTGCCCACTCTACCTTCACCTTAACCAGGACCTATCTAATATCTAACTGCCCACTCTACCTTCACCTTAACCAGGACCTACCTAATATCTAGCTGCCCACTCTACCTTCACCTTAACCAGGACCTACCTAATATCTAGCTGCCCACTCTACCTTCACCTTAACCAGGACCTATCTAATATCTAACTGCCCACTCTACCTTCACCTTAACCAGGACCTCTCTAATATCTAGCTGCCCACTCTACCTTCACCTTAACCAGGACCTACCTAATATCTAGCTGCCCACTCTACCTTCACCTTAACCAGGACCTATCTAATATCTAACTGCCCACTCTACCTTCACCTTAACCAGGACCTCTCTAATATCTAGCTGCCCACTCTACCTTCACCTTAACCAGGACCTACCTAATATCTAGCTGCCCACTCTACCTTCACCTTAACCAGGACCTATCTAATATCTAACTGCCCACTCTACCTTCACCTTAACCAGGACCTACCTAATATCTAACTGCCCACTCTACCTTCACCTTAACCAGGACCTCTCTAATATCTAGCTGCCCACTCTACCTCCGCCTTAACCAGGACCTACCTAATATCTAACTGCCCACTCTACCTTCACCTTAACCAGGACCTCTCTAATATCTAGCTGCCCACTCTACCTTCACCTTAACCAGGACCTACCTAATATCTAGCTGCCCACTCTACCTTCACCTTAACCAGGACCTCTCTAATATCTAGCTGCCCACTCTACCTTCCCCTTAACCAGGACCTATCTAATATCTAACTGCCCACTCTACCTTCACCTTAACCAGGACCTATCTAATATCTAGCTGCCCACTCTACCTTCACCTTAACCAGGACCTACCTAATATCTAGCTGCCCACTCTACCTTCACCTTAACCAGGACCTACCTAATATCTAGCTGCCCACTCTACCTTCACCTTAACCAGGACCTACCTAATATCTAGCTGCCCACTCTACCTTCACCTTAACCAGGACCTACCTAATATCTAGCTGCCCACTCTACCTTCACCTTAACCAGGACCTACCTAATATCTAGCTGCCCACTCTACCTTCACCTTAACTATAATATCCCCAAATCCGATATTATTTTGCTCATTAATTTTGAAAAAAACTAAAAAAACAACGTTTTTATAGTTTAAATCCACAGTAAAGATTTTAGTCTCCTGTCTGGGAAAAAATATTTAGTTTTTAAGGAACTTTAAATCAATTCCCTCAAGGAAATTAACAACTTGGTGCCTAGAAGATAATCATTTCAACTTTCCAATTACGATATATCAGCGTTTAGGGTTTGAAGCTGATCTGAAGAGGCGTTCTCCAGTTGTTGTATGGGAAATTTTACAAGAAAATTGCAAATCGAAACTAACTTAAGTGAAAGTTAACTACAAACTTACCGATAGTTTCAAGCCGATCGGAAAAAGCATTCTAGCTTTATAAGAACATAAGAAAGTACATAAGAGAGAAGGAACACTGCAGCAGGCCTACTGGCCCATGCGAGGCAGGTCCAAGTCACCTTCCGGCTTATGCCAATGACCCACATAGTCAGATCAGGTCACATCCACCTAAGGTAAGAGCACGACATCTGACCTAGTAGCACAAGCTAGTCAGGTCCAACTCACACCCACCCACACCCACTCATGTATTCATCCAACCAATTTTTAAAACTACACAACGTTTTAGCTTCTACAGGTCAGCAATTTCGCCTGCCTTGAAGGGGACAGTTAGTGTACATCAGTTCTACAGCCTAGAAAGAACACATTATATGAAGAGAATCATCATTTCCTTGACGTCCCTAGTTTTGAAGGTTCTCATTATCCATCCTAATATTTTTCCTAGCAGATGAGGTAGATACATTGTTGTGGTCTTTGAAGGTGAGATTCTCTGACATTTTCACTCCCAGGTCTTTCACATTTTCCCTCTATTGTATGGATAGAATATGTTGTATACCCTGATACAATTTTAATTTCCTCGGGTTTTCCATATCTGTTTTGAGTGGCTCATTTAAAGATTTGGTTGATGTCTGCTTGAAGTCTCGCGGTGTCTTCGATGGATGTCACTGTCATGGCAGTTCGGGTGTCATCTGCAAAGGAAGACACGGAGCTGTGGCTGACATCTCTATGTCAGATATGAGGATAATAAACGTGCTGGATTTTATCCTGCACGGTTTGTACAGGATAAACTGCTTCTTCCGAACAAATTGTCAGGAATTTTCACCCACATTTAAGGTAATTTAGTGGAAAAAATTCATTTCAATTTATATCTAAAATTGGCAAATGTGTACCTACACGATTTACTGACACATTCCACCATCGTGTGAGGATACGTAAGTGTCTGTGAGGAACGTGTTAAGGACTACATAACATTGATCATGGAGC